>NC_080069.1:48973390-49213390 GCF_949987535.1 Balaenoptera acutorostrata | reverse complement strand
AAGCATTCCATTTACTGCTGATGAACAGGGCCAGGCCCAGAAGAGACAATAATATTTTTATCCTGGCTTAGGAAATTTTAGACTTGAAATCTGAACTTGGTTTGGGGGAAAAAGGTCATCCATGGAGTCAGTAAGTCAGGATGTCATCTTGTAGAAGCTCAGCACAAAAAGACCGTTGATTTGCTAGTCGCCCCAGAGTGAGGGGCAGGTTCTGTCCTGCTCTGGAGTGGCGGCCAGCCTGCTCTTGCGCACAGACTGTACACGGCTGTCCTTAATATTTTATGACAGGTTTCAATAGGGAGTGAACGTGAGTCAATTTCCTAAACATTACAACAGCTCAGTGAACTAGTCAATAACCGGAGATACCAAAGGGCTGAGCTGATCCTTCCCATTTGTCTTACTCTGCTTTCTTTCCTCTCTTTTATTTGCTAAGACAGGTAACATAGACCAGTAACAGGACTCCAGGCCCTGCAGCCAAATTGAGCAGAGCTGACTCCTGCTCTGCCCTACCTGCTCCCTAACTTTAGGCTGGTTCTCCTGCTTCTCTTAGTGGCACCTACACAGTGGAGGTAATAATAGGACTAGCCTCAAAGTGCACGTGGACAATTAAAGGGGATACGCTTTTAAAGCTCTCAGCAAGCAGCTTGGCACCCAGTGAGCATTCAGTAAATGAGGGATTCACCACATTGCATGGCTGAAATGGGAGCTCTTTGAGGACAGGGGTCATGTCTCTTATTTCAGTTCCTGAGCACCAGGTGCCTGGGCACCCAAGGCGGGCATGGGAGGTGGGGGACTTAGGCTCAAGCAGGAGTTAATTTGGTTTGATTTAGTTCCCTTTCATTTCCTGGTATAGTCTCCCTATTTTTTTTTTTTTATTCTTTTCCAAAATAGTAAGTCATGTTTTCCCTTGATTCAAGCAGCTGTATTGTTGACAGCTAGTTGAGGCTGTCCAATTCTCTTCTTTTTTCACTTGTTCTAGAAGTATTTATCTTTCTTATATTATTTTTGAGAAGCAGCCTTCCTTTCTCTCTTCCTCTTTTCATAGCTTTCCTCCCGGGGAGAACTGCTCTCCCCTCAGTTACTGGGGTTCTGGTGAGTCCGTCAATCTGTGATCCCCCAACCCCATGCCTACCCACCCCAATTGACAAATATGCAGAATCATCATTTTGCACTAAGGTTACCTGTTTCCTAATAAATCCTTTTTCCTACTCTGGTTCATCAGAGTCAGTTTCTGTGGCTTTTAACTAAAGGGCCCTAACTGATAGCTATCTTGTTGTTCCTTCCTTTTTACTCAGGTTTCCTTTCTACTTCATGGATGGTTTCCCATATGTCTCCTTGACCATCTACCAACAAACTTAATCTCCTTCCGTGCTGAACATGGCAGCATTTCATCCATTCTGTGATAAGGATGACATCACCCCTCTTCTAATAAGTTCAGCCTTCCTCTTAACTAGCACAGAGGCTCCACGAAATTCAGTTACCCTCAAGCAAACCTGATTTTTTGCTGCACAAGATGTGAATGTTGGCATCCTAAGCACCCTAAGACTTAACTATTATATCTTAAAATGGTAATGCACAAGGAGAAGTAGCTGCCATGTGCGCTATTCATTTTATAGTGGCAGAAAAGGAGGAGAGTCTTTTAACGACTTGTCCAAGGCCAAACTGCCAGAGAGAGGACAGATTAGAATGCAGTCTCCCGATACTTGGTAAGGTGCTGTCGTCATCTTATTGGGCAACTTATAAGGAAATACTATTTTGGACCCAATCCAAATAAATTTTCTTTGTGAAGTAGAAAAGGCCTTTGTCACAGGACAATAACATCTACAAACCAGTCTCATAATAAAGACATCTAAGAATGGTTCAAAAGAAACAGCAGTTAGGGAAGAAAGGAATGCAGGAAGAAGGGAGAGGGGTGTTAAAGAAAAGTGCCTGATATTATTTCTTCTACAGGGAGGTGCAGGATCCTCCAAAACGGAATCATTCCAAGTTGTCTGCCAGCCAGCACAGAGTGAACTTTTATGTGCAGTGAGCTGTTTTAAATTTGAGGGTTCTCTGCACACACAAAAGTAAGCATTGGATAATTGACCCAAAGCAATGACCCAATAAAAGAGTTCTTTATCTTAAATTCATATACAAAAAATATTTAATTTTCTTCTATCCCCAAGGAACAAAAAATCATAGTCTCTTAAAACTCCCTGAATGATCAAGTGAAGGAAATGGGAAGGGATATACACAGGCTTTAGAAATGCTCCGCATAACGCATGCATAGTTCTCCAAATTTTTTGTTGGATAACACTGTAGAAATGTCATTATCCCCAAGTGTGATCACTGAAGGCACATGGAAATGATATGTGTCTTTAAATTTCTATGATCTAAAACTCTGCTCTGTTGCAAATATTTTCTAGACAGAAGTGTAGGTCATCATAGCATCTAGTGTATTAATTAGCCTAAAAATGAATGAAATTAGATCTGTACACTTGACTTCAACCACAAAATTAAATGTCTGTAATTGACAAAAGGTAGGGCAGATACAGCTTTCTGAATTTTTTTGTTATAGGATCTAACTCAGAGAGCTTTTAAATTCAGGGCTTTGAGAGATTGTGGTTAACTGTTAAACACATAAACCAGGCTGGCTGTCAAAGACATGGCTTACATGTCACCAGGCTCCCACCACACTTCCAAAGCAGACATCACCAACTGACCACAGTGCTCATTTCCACTTAAGCCAGAGTCCCAGAATCTTCTCAACACGGTAGAACAAACAGCCATAGCCAACAGGGAAACACAAAGAATCCCACTTACCATTTCTCTATTAAACTACCCTGGTACTCATGCCTGCTTATTCAGTAGCTGGAATTTCCATAGTTCTGTTATTTAGTAAGTTCATTAATTATGAACTTACTAAATTTATAATGAAGAACCACATGCATCAGTTACAAATGGCTCTAAAAATGTGCAGAATGCCTGGGCCATTCATTTCCTCTGATTCTCAAGAATATACAGCTGGGCTCTGAGGCTCCCCAAACACTTCAATTATCTACCCTAGCACTTACCATAACATCTCACCCAACCCCACGTCTACAACTGAAGTAAAAATATCATCAAGTAAGAGAGAGTAATCTTTTTTTACATTTTCCAGCTCAGAAATGGATTTCTTTTCCTCTGTTCAAGACACAGTCCCTGACCTCTCCAATTTCATATCCTCCCCGAAATAAAACCCGCATGGCTGGTCTAGGATGAGACACTATGATTATGAGTCTTATAGGATTACTCAGCCTCCTCCACCCCAAAAGGTAAAGATTGATATCTTAACAATCTCATTTAATTCAAGGCTTTTCTTGCATTGAACCACAGCACATTTAGAGCTAATATATGCATTAGAAAGCAATAACCAAATAAATGAAAATCAATAGGGTCTCCACTGATTATTATGTAAAGCAATACATTACAAGGGAATAAACCAATAACGCTTCAATATTTTGAATTTTCACTAATTCTGAGTGATTACCTCCTCTCCTTGCTCTGATGAGTATAAGTGTGTAAAATTTGACTACATCCCTTTTCTTGTTAAAATACACTTTTAAAAAAGTTTATAGAACCCTCAGAAGAAAATAATAATAATAATAATAGAAGCCTCCTGCTGAGAATTGCTTTTATGACCGGATATTTTGTAATTTATAATTTACAGTAATTCTTTATGTGCAGGTAAGGGCTTCCAAAATACTTGATACATCATGAAATTAACTTGTTCTTTTAGAGCAGTTTAAATGTTTTCCCAGCAAGTGTACTTTATACCAGAGTTTCTCAAACTCAGCACCATTCACATTTGGGGCTGGATAACTGTAGCGAGAGGCAGTCCTGTGCATTGTATGGACCATTTGGCAGAATCTACTCACTAAATGCCAGAGCAGCCTCCCAGATGTGACAACCAAAAAATGTCTCTAGACATTGCTAACTGTCCCCTGGGGTGCAGAATCACTCCCAGTTGAGAACTCCTGCTTTAGGGTATTCATCTGTTGCTTACTAACCTCTCCCGTTTTTTGATAGATGATCCAAAGATAAATTTTATGGCATACCTCCTCCTTATTCAAAAGATTACCCTTCTGGATTATCTGAGTACAAAGCAAAGCAATTTTACATTCAATCACACAGCATCCCTGGGAGGAGTTCATGTGTTATCTTCAATTCGTTGTTGAGAAACAGAATCCAAAGTCATACAGTGAGACAGGGACATGAGGTGTCTCCTGAAATGTATTCCCTTCCCATCCTACCTCCCAGTATGGGCAGAAGGATCATCACCTCATCTATTGCCTTCTTTCCTGGGGGAGGCAAAATTTGCACTAGAGGATTTAATAGTTCAGAGCAAGAACTAACAACAGCAATCAAGTCCTAGGTAATTTGGGGCAAGTTATCTCAGCTCTGAGAGCCTCAGTTTTCCTGGTCATAAAAACGAAGATAGGGGCTTCCCTGGTGGCGCAGTGGTTGAGAGTCTGCCTGCCAATGCAGGGGACACGGGTTCGAGCCCTGGTCTGGGAAGATCCCACATGCCGCGGAGCAACTAGGCCCGTGAGCCACAACTACTGAGCCTGCGCGTCTGGAGCTTGTGCTCCGCAACAAGAGAGGCCGCGACAGTGAGAGGCCCGCGCACCGCGATGAAGAGTGGCCCCCGCTTGCCGCAACTGGAGAAAGCCCTCGCACAGAAACGAAGACCCAACACAGCCAAAAATAAATAAACAAATAAATAAATAAAATTAAAAAAAAAAAAAAGCCAGCTTTTTAAAAAAAAAAAAAAAAAAAACGAAGATAGTAATTCCTAGTTCTCAAAGCTGTTGCTCAGAATTGAAGAAAATAGTGTACATAAAGCATTTAGCACAGAATCTAGTATATAGGTGTGCATAACAAAAGCTAGGTCTTTCATTCCCTATTCATGAGGAATCTCAAACCAAGGCCACCACATGGTCCCATTTGGAAGCCACGATGGAGACCAGAAGAGCTGGGTGCAAGGGCACATGTGCCCCCCTCCACGGATTTGGATGAACGGGGAAGGCTCAACATGTCTGAGAGGCAGAAGACATCTTTGAAGCAGAAATACTCACTGTGTAACACTGCCAAGCCTTTCTACAAATAAATAATTGCGTGTCACTAAATGCTCCGAGGACTTTTTAAAGTCATGTACGATCTGAATTAAGGAAAAGAGACATCTCACATAAAATTTTTCTTATTTTCACCTCGCCATCCCCATCCCCATCCCTGACGCGAGTAGGTTGAACTGCATGGAAATTGCTGATATTCGACTATTTTTTATCTGCCAAATGGCACTTTCTTAGGGATCAGTCTAAATTTGTGGAGCGGGGGAACAGACTATTTCAAATACCTAAAATGTTAGGCTCTCAAGTGGAGGTCAAAGAACTCATTCTTGGTTACGTTTGGAAAATTCCGAAGAAGCCAAGCCCACGTGAGGTGTACTATCATTACGGGTGACCATTCTATTCTTCATCTTTCTTTCATAAACCCAAGAGGCTAATTTACAGAGCTTTCAAAAGACCCTCCAACAAAAGAGGCAGGTGCTTGATCCCAAATCCCAAATCAGCAGGGCTCTGAATTAATCAGAGGAAGAAGGGAGAACTCACCTGAAACTAATACTAGGCTATGACCTAAAAGAGATGGCATATGTATGCCATCCTAGGGCAGGACAGGGAAGGGGTCACAGGGCACAAAACGGCAGACAGAAATGCAGTTCAGACCATTATGGGTTTGGGATTAGTGAGCATCTCATCCTCCAGCTCACCCCTACCTGGCTGCCCACTAAGGAGCAGAACGTGCTGGAAAGTAGGATTAGAGCTCCAGGGAGTTGGCTGAAGGAGGCAAGTCACCGGATGGTTGTTTGAGAGTACTGCATGTGCCGACGGTACCATGACTGATGTGGTCTGGAGACCCTTCCAGTAATACAAACCTTGAAAACTGTCTTGTACACCTCTCTGAACTCTTCCACCAGTCAGAAGGACAGAGTGACAGAAATTCAAATCTGTGTATTCCATCCTAATCCCTTTTCCAAGCCTCACTCCCTTACCTGACTGCCCGCAGATCTTCACCTTGATCTCCTTGTATCAGGATCTGAAATTGAATATGCCCCTAGGTGAAATCATGCCCTCCTGCCCATTCCTGCTCCTGTATCATCTATCTTGATCAGTGCTATCACTACTGACTCCACCTCTAAAGAGGAAATTTTTCAAATCGAGCTCCAGGTTCTTTTTCATTCTCTCCACACATTTAAATAATTTTGCTCCCAAGCGTGGCGTAGGCTCAGCCACTCGTCTGGCTCCCAGAGCCACCACCCTGCATCAGGTACCTATGGCTCACCTGGACAACTGCGGCTGCCTCCTGCCCGCCCTCCCTCCTCTTCATCTTCCCTCACACCCGCCTCTCCTCCAAACTGCCTCGAGTCCTCGTCCCCAAAAATGAGCCTTAAAAACTTTACATTGGTTGGACGTTGTCCACAACACGTTTCCTTGGCCGCTCCACACGGCATGTGGGATCTTAGTTCCAGGGGTCGAACCCATGCCCCCTGTAGTGGAAACGCAGAGTCCTAACCACTGGACCGCCAGGGAATTCCTGTTTCCTTGGCTTTTAATTAAATGACAATAATACATATAGATGACTGACTTTGTCTCTGGCAGAGAATAATGAATAATACTTATAATAATTATCAATTACATTGTTAATTGTAGACACAGATATTCAAAATCTGGCCCCAACCTAATCTTATTACTGCCGCTCACCCAAAACATTCACTTCCCCAACTGTACTGACTTCTAGTTCCAAGAACTCAACAGACCAGTTTTCAACGCCGTGACTTTGCACATTCTGTTCCCTCAGCCTGGAGTGCCTGCCTCCCTCCCCCCGTTTCTTCCTGAAATGCCGGGCAAATAGTGAGTCACCTTTCAAGACTCAGCTCAAAAATCACCTCCGAGGTGAAACCTTCTCCAAAATCCTCAGGTGAAATTAGTCATTCCCTTTTCAGAGGAACACTTTCACGTCTCTGCTACGGTAGCTCCCACATTTTATGGTGATGTATTGGTTTGCTGTTCTCTCCACGGTACAGTGAACACCCCAGGAACAGGTGCTGTGCTGCTCATCTTCATCTGCCCAGGATCTGGCACGGAGCCTGAGTTTGAGAAGGTCCATGTAATGGTGGGTGAAAGGGATGGCCAGTGGCCTGAGCATAATGATGGTTCTTCTAGTGGTACATCAACTGTAGAAAGACAATTACTTAAAGGGGGCAGCTCTTCTTGGATGCTTTCTATTCCCTCTTTCAGTGTTTCTTTAAGGATAGAATAACATGAAATATCTAGCTTAGCCTTCCGTGGAGCGGGCAGATGTATCTGAGGCCTAGAAGTAGGACTTCGTGGGGCTCCTCTGTTCCCTTTAGCTGTGATACAAATTACCTGTTTTGAGAACTTGTGTTTTGATCTGTCCATTACAAGGAACAGAAACCTATTCAAGCTACTTAAGTAAATGAGGGACTTACTGTGTTATAACATGGAGCCCAAGAACAGGTGATGAAGTGCAGGGATGGAACTGGGCCAGGGAACTGAAGGGTGGGGACTGGCTTCTCTTCTTACCTCACAGGCCATGTGATCTCACTTCTCTGCCTCACTCTAGTCCCTGGAGTCGTTTTCTTTCTAGTCCCCGGTGAGACTTGACTCCTTCTTCATTTGACATGCACGTGAGCCCCAAACGGCAGCCTTAGGCTGGCCCCGAGTGAGTTTTCAACTCAAGGGCTCTAACACCTTTCCTCTGAGCTTCAGTGCTATTAAATTAATTAAACGAGAGGCCATTAGACTGAGGTGGCGTTAATGCCTCGGTAGCCCTCGTAAGCAAACCAAAAGCTAATCCTGAAATGCCTCAGGGTTAAGGAATACAAACCTAAGGACAACCAGTCACAAACAGCCAACGAGGTTTCCCAAATAAGGCAATCACTTAAGCTACAGCCAATCAAATAATTACCTTGCTTTGCTTCTGTCTCTTCTTTCCCCCGGCTCCTGTTGATGGAGTGCTTTTAGCCACTTTCAGTTTTGCCCTCCCTGATTGGAAGTGATTTTTGGTCAAATAAACTCTTATGATTTTTTAGTATACCTCAATTTATCTTTTAACAGCATGAGGTCGTGAGAGTGGGGCTCTAGTTGGCCCGGCTCTCCTTTTGGGTGGCACACAAGTCACACAGCACAGACCAACCTATTGGTGGGCCTGGCTCAGGTCAGGTGTCCATCCTGGTGCAATCATCTGTGTCAAGGAGGGATGGGAGTCACATGGGCAGATGCCCTCTCATCTGGGGCTGTGAGCAGGGATGGATGATCTGAGAAGGATCACAGGCATTACAGCCATCTCCAAAGGTATATATCCCCCGCCCCCTCTTGCCCTACACCTTTCTGTCTCATCCCTCATCCTCGAGACCTCTGCCAGCCTGCTGTCTACTAGCATCCACAGTGCCAGGCAGAGCACAGTTAGGTGCCAAAAGTTAAATCCTCTTAGTACAATAACGAGGAATGAAAACCATTACAGGAACATCAAACAAGGAAACCAAAAGACAAACATACTGGTAAGCCTAAAGTTAAAAACGCATGGTGAATTTAGCAATCTATCTCCTATCTGATAGCAGATTTTGAAACATGGCAACCACAATGATTCTGGGGGCTAAACTTTATTCCATCTGTCCTCCACGTAACAGGTGGGCACTATGCTCTACCGCCCCCCTCCAATGGCCTGGCACACAATGTACAGTATTTCTATACCATAGAGAATACAGCACAAAAACTAGAGTCAGACAGACTGAATTCTGCCACTTCTCTGCGACCAAGAGAAAAATCACCTAACCTCTTTATGTCAGTATCCCAATCTATAAAATGGATATAATAAAACCTACTTTTCAGGGTTCTTTTCACTGTTAATCTTGATACTTACAAAGTACATCTTCCTATGCTTGGTATATAGGGAACAATCAATAAACAGTATTATGGTGAATCATATGAAGTTGACATTTTGGTAGATAAAACTGATATTATATGCTTCCTCTCTCAGAGGACTTGTCATTTTTCATAATTATTGTGTAATGGTATGTTTCCAACATACCATTAGCTCGTTAAACTACAAGCTCTTTGAGAGCACAGACTCTGTCCATCTCACTTCCCACATAAGCACTTGCCAGACAGTAGGTGTTTCATCTCTATTTTTCTAATGAATGAATATTGATGACGATTGTAAGGATGATAATGCTGAAGATACCTCTTCTAGACTGCCTCTATCTGGGACAATATAGTTCTTTATTCCATTGCCTGGCAAACAGCAGGGACACAATAAATGTTTATTAAAGGAATGAATGGGCGAACAAGCAAATGAATTTCAAGCCTAAATATAGAAAGTCCAAAGAGACTATCAATCAAGTAAAACTGCTAGGAAGCAGGGTGCTGGTCGTGGCCGTCACAAAATACCAAGTGCCTTGCCTTCCTTTCCACCTTTCCAGCAGGCTCTTTGGTGCTGTGTGGACACCATCAGCATTCACTTGGCCCCCTGGGCCTCCAGGCAGTGAAAGAGGCAAAGTGCTGAGCTGCAGCCTGACAAGCCAGGAAAGTTTAGGACTGTCGTGTGCAGCTTCCAGAAGCCTGCTGGCTTTAGTCTGCCCAGAGACAGCCAACAGCTCACAGTTGTGCGATAAGCCTTTGTAGACAGAGGAAAGACCCCCAGCCCCTCCGCCCAGGCACTCTGTGTGGCTCATGCTACTTAAGGCAGTTTTTTTGTCCGAAGAAACAAACAGAATTGATTCCCTATACCTCTCATCAAACATTTAATCTTCTCTAGAGGAAAACAGATTAGAAGGGGGAATAGTCTGGGAAGAAAAACAAAAAAAAAAGATCTGGTATGTGGCCCTAGTGACAACCAGGAGAGCAAGAAAGAGCCTGGATTGATTGAGAAGAAAGGAAGGAAGGAAGGAAGGGAGGAAAAGGAAAAGAAAAGAAAAGAAAAGAAAGGAAAGGAAAAAAAGGGAAGGAAAGGAAAAGGAAAAGAAGAGAGAAGAAAAGAAAAAAGAAAACTAGTTACAGTGAAAACAGAAGACTTCACCCAGCCATACATCCACCTTTAAAATGTCAAGTTATATCTCTGGATTTTAGAATGAAGTCACTTTTAGAAGAGAGGAATGTTCTTCCTGGTTTTGACAACAAATAAAGGAGGAACAACATATGAAAGGTAGAATGTAGTTACATTTGGAAGAAAATCAGTCACTTTCAATTATTTAAACTTCAGGAAACCACAAATACACCAGCGTGGGGAGAAGGCAAGAAGAAAACAACGGCCAAGGTCCACAAAGACAAACACACCAACGTTAACTCGAAGGTTCTCCGACACGCTTACTGCCTGGCCCACACTTTGTGTCATCTGGCAGGTCTGGGGAAGACAGAAGTGCCCAGCATTTCACATCTGAGATTAGAAGAAAGCCTAGAGCAGAACATCAGGGAACCCTGCCCAGACGAGGTTGAGGACTGTTGTCGTTTCTCACGATTTGGGAGCTGGTCTTTTCAGCTCAAGCTACTGTTAACAGAAGCGTTACCACAGGATTATAATGATGGGTTTTGTTTGGTTATAAAGAGGGTCTGAGTCGTCCATCAAAGGAAGAGGAAACAACTCCCTGAGAGGTGTGGAGTGACTCACGCACCCGGCTCGCTGGAATTCCAGTGGTCCATGGATGCAGGCCAAAGTGGGGCCCTGGAGGCCTGGAGAGCTTTGAGCTCCTGGAGGGCAGGAGGACCAGTGTTCGACCCTGCCTTTCCCTCTTCTTGGAGAAGCGCTGGGGGTGGGGAAGGCAAGGAAGTCTTGTGCTCCCCCGGCTGCTCTCCCACCCTGGCAGACTTCCTTCAGCTCCAGGAGCACCGGTCACTTTCACCTCTCCTACAGAGCATGAAACCGGAGGTGCTCAGATGCATGGAATGGGGACTGACTTGGCAAGGGGAATGTGGGGAAAGGCCTCAGGGACTATCTCTGGCAAGACACTGGGATCCCAGGGATGCTTATTTGCTCCCAATATTGCTTCCTCTCAACTTCTTTCCTTGTCTTTTCTCCCATTCTTGGCTCTGATCCTGAAATGTGAGCTCTATATTCTTTGACAACCTGTCATATCTACTCCTGGCTCCAGGGCCCCAAGCCCTGCTCCTGCCAGCCCTAAGTGGTACCCTCGCTGAGTGCTCACAGGCCTCCCCATCTCTAGAGGCTGTTTCTGGGCACTGAGCATGGTGCCTGGAATGCCAACAGCTGACCAGTGCCCCAGGGCATCCAGGTGATCTCTGGTCAGGGTTTACACAGCAGGCTTGAGTCTGAGCCTCTGAAAGAATGTGGTAAGCACAGAGTAGGACTTGTTAACCTTCTACCCCATGACAGCTGTACAGATCAATACAGAGGTGACTCAGCCGCTGGAATAATGCATGCACCACTTCTGAAACATCCCAGCAGGCTCCAAGTTGATAAGACAGACAAACCACGCCAAGGGGGAAAGCAAAAGTTCTCCTCCTCCTAAGAGAAATCTGCTTGACACTAGCCAGCATCCATTCACTAGACATGTAACAGAACAAACAGGATGTAGACTTCAGCCTGCCTGAATTCCCAGGAATCTACATTTCTGCCCCCAGATGGAGATGTATTTTCTATCAACACCTGAGCAAAGGGGGAAATGCCCAGCTTTCCCCTCCTTCAGTCTACTTACTCCTGGACCTGGGATGTTAGGATTCCATTAGCATTTGGTTACATGAAGCTGCATTTTCCCAATGTGTTATTATGCACCGTGAAAGAATGTGGTAGCTCTAGCTACAAGACCCACTGTCCATCACGGGTCATTAATCTCCACTGAGTGTTCTTCCTGCTGTAAACTCTCTGTGCCTGTTCTGGCTTAAGGTCCTGCTGGAGGGGCCCATTGAGAGGATGCCTTCTGGTCCTTCTCCCTCTGTCTGGCCCCCCAGCATCATTGCCGGGGTGCGCATTTGCTCTGGGGAGCTCTGGGCTTAATAGATTTTTGCAGCACTTCCCCTTCCTTCCTGCGACAAAGCTTTGGCTTAGCACCAAAGCTGCCCAGATCCCTGAAGGTACGGCACCCTACCTGCCTCTTGAAACTCATCACCATGCTGCAAACAGTGCTCAGCACTGGCCTATGTATGAAGCCCCCTGCTTAGTCATAACAAGCATCTTACTACCATTTACAGAGTGCCTACTATGTGCCAGGCAGTGTGCAAGTGCTCTCTAGGCATTGCTGCATTTAATCCTCACATAACCCTGGCAGAGGGCACTATCTTTCTTCCCATATTATGGTTGAGGAAACAGAGATTCAGGTTATTAACTTCAGTCGGGTCACATAGCTAGTAAGTGATGGAGGTAGAATTCGTCCATTCATCAGATAATATTAAGCTCTTATCATGTGCCAGTCACCATTGTAGGGACCGGGGATACATTATTGAACAAAACAGTCTAAAATTCCGGTCCTCATGGAGCTGATTTCCTGCTGGGGTTTAAGCTCAAAACTGTTTGATCCCAGAGCTGGGGTCAAGCTAGGGTTAAATTACACGACACTAGTTCAGAGGTGATCACAGCCACACAGAAAGAGTTGCTTTAAAAGGTTTGATCATACCCACAATGAGATAACACTTCACACCCATTAGGATGGCTATTATCAAAAAAATGGAAAATAACAAGTGTTGGCAAGGATGTAGGGAAATTGGAACCCTTGTGCACTCTTGGTGAAAATGTAAAATGGTGCAGCCATTGTGGAAAAGAGTTCAGCAGTCCCTCAAAAAGTTAGACAGAATTATCACATGGTCCAGCAATTCCACTTCTAGGTATAAACCTCAAAGAATTGAAAGCAGGTACTTGGACAGATACCTGCACACCAGATACCTGTACACAAATGTTCATAGTAGCATTATTTGCAGTAACCCAAAGGTGGAAATAACCCAAATGTCCAGCAACAGATGAATGGATAAACAAAACGTGGTATTTACATGCAAGGGAATATTATTCAGCCTAAAAAAGGAATGAAATTCTGATACATGCTACAACATGGAAGAAGCTTGAAAACATTAGGCTAAGTGAAATACACCAGATGCAAAGGAACAAGTATTAGATAATTCCACTTATATGAGGTACCTAGAATTGGCCAATTCATAGAGACAGAAAGTAGAATAGAAGTTACCAGGGGTTGAGGGGAGGGAGGAATGTGGAGTTAATGTTTAATGGGTACAGAGTTTATGTTTGGGGTGATAAAAAGTTCTGGAAGTGGATAGTGGTGATTGTTGAACCACACTGTAAATGCACGACACAGTGAATGCACTGATTTGTACACTTAAAAATAGTTAAAATGGTAATTTTTATGTTATGCGTATTTTACCACAGTAAAAGAAATGTCCATAGATTTTTAAAAAAATTTTAATCATAAAAGAAATCAGCCTAAGAACGAGAAGACATCAGCCAATTATTGGGGGTTCTCAGGGTCTGGAGCACATGCCTATTCATTTTGTCATTTGATTTCAAAGTCAACAAACATTTCTACCCCAAGACACACAGGAAAGAAAAGATGCCAGCTTCCCGCAAGGCCTCACTCACCTCATCCTTTATCCAGTGGGGGCCATTTATCCCTAAATGTACAGGCAGTATAGGGCAAATGTAATAAATACAGTTTGATGAAGATGATAGCAAGGGAATACTGGAAACTGGCAAATTCGAGTCATCCAGTTCAAAAGAGTTTTTAGAGGCCCCTGGCTAGGCAACTGCTTAGAAAAGAGGATTTTTTAATTTCTGGAAATTCTTTCTTTTTTAAGAGCACATTTGCTCTTGTGATAAACGCATATTTTGCATCTTTCTGGAAATACATACAGGCAAGCTGACTACTCAGGGGTTAACACTCTGACCCCAGCTTTGCACCTCCATTGTTGCCTGGTTGGTCTCTGGGCCAGGCACATCTGGAAATAACACACAGATGTTTCCAAATCTTCCAAATTTTCTAAGGTGAGCATCACTAATTGGTAACCAGGAGAAAAACATAATAGCTTCATTTTAAAAGAAAGCCTACTGGCTTGGAGGGAGGGATGCTACGGCAGTGGAGAAATCCAGCTCTACCTTGGTCCCAAAGAAGGTTCAAAGTTTCTAGAAAGGAGCAGTTAAGTAGTGAAATCAGTGCCCTCTAATTTTTCTAGCAAAGTGCTTGCAGATTTGAACTGACCCTTTGGGATTAAAGGGTGGAGATCAGAAGCCAGTGTGAGGCCTTGAATGGGCAAGGGAGCCTGGAGGAGCAGGACAGTCATTATCAGAGTACACACCGTACCTATTTTTAGACTTTTTTTAAAAAAATTATTTATTTATTTATTTACTATTTTTGGCTGTGTTGGATCTTTGTCGCTGCATGCAGGCTTTCTCTAGTTGCGGTGAGTGGGGGCTACTCTTCTTTGTGGTGTGCAGGCTTCTCATTGCAGCGGCTTCTCTTGTTGCGGAGCACGGGCTCTAGGCGTGCGGGCTTCAGTAGTTGTGGCAAGTGGGCTCAATAGTTGTGGCTTGCGGGCTCTAGAGCGCAGGCTCAGTAGTTGTGGCACACGGGCTTTGTTGCTCCGTGGTAGGTGGGATCTTCCCGGACCAGGGATTGAACCCATGTCCCCTGCATTAGCAAGCAGATTCTTAACCACTGTGCCACTAGGGAAGTCCCTACTTTTAGACTTTTAAAATGTCTGTGTATACTTCCTCGTTGATCGCCCTCAGGATTTGGTGGAGTCTTTTGAAAGTTTGAAACCATGCCAGTTGTATTAAATGAACCCACAGGAGGGGCCTTGCTCACACTTGAGGTGTGACAAATATAAGTCAGTAAGTAAGTAAAGGAGAAGGATGAAAAGGCAGAGTACAGGGGAGTTTCAGGGCAGTGAAACTATTCTGTTTGCTACTGTAATGGTAGATACACGGCACTATGCATTTGTCAAAAACCATAGAACTATAACATAGTGAACCCCAATGTAAACTATGGACTTTAATTAACAATAACAAATCAATTTTGGTTCATCAGTTGTAACAAATGTAGCACGCTAATCCGGATATTAACAATGGGAGAAATTGTGAGGCGGGGAAAGGGTCAGACCAGAATGCCCCGTATTCTCTGCTTAATTTTCTGTGAGCCTAAAACTGCTCTAAAAAATAAAGTGTTATTAATTAAGGGGGGGAAAGGCTGCCTGTTAACCCCAAGTAATTTATTATTCGTGGTGTTTTATGCAATCTAACAAAGTAAAATAAAACAATTCAGATAGTATGTGGCAGGATACTATGGAGTAAAGGTTATGAAAAAAAGTCAGCCTTGCCTTGAATTCCGCCCTTTTGATTAAAAATAAATAAAAACAATAAAATAAAACCAAGGAGGGGCAGAACCCTTATCCATGTCTAGTAACTCAGAATCCCAGGGAGCAGAGACAGGCTGCTTGGCCAGGTTCCTTTCCTCAACTTTTCCAAAGCAACGTCTTAAAAACTCCTAGTTGACGTCTAATAAGTGAGGGGACGGGTTCCTGATGAAGCCCCCATCTTCCCAGATTCAAAAGCATTATCACCACACAACAACCCCTTCTTGACATGTATTCTTTTTCTATACTTCAGTGCCATGAGGAAACGTTCAGCACCAGGAGTCAATTTTCTTTTTGTTTCTACAGCTTTTAGGGCTTCTTTCTTTTCCTTTCCTCTGTTTCCTTTCCTTTCCTTCTTTCCTTTCCTCTAAGTTAAAGTACCAACTTCCACTTTCCCCAGAGCAAGTCTTATGGATTTACAGCCATTAATCAAAAAGGAAGGCAAAGTTTTTATTTCTGTCATAGGAAGAGAATGATGACGATCTGTCCTGAGGACAAATGCAGCATCACCTCAGGATAAAAGTGAGGGTTACAGCCATCCTGCTTTAAACAGAAACAGTAACCCTGGCAGGTTACCTTAGCTTATTACAACCAGACACTAAGTCATTAGCCTGCAGCTGTCTATTCCTTAGTTAGATTCTAAGGACTCACATACAGCCCATTGGTATATATACTCTATGGCAGCCCTACTTTTTGGGAAATCACCCCTCTGTGGTTACAGCTGATTGAACCACGTACAACAAAGAATGTTGCCCACAACCCAGTTCAGTAAGTCGTTAGCCACTGCAGTCACTAACGGACGCTGCACCCTAAAAGGAATTCAGGATGAAAAACAGGATGAGGTACTCTGTGCTTTGGAAAAATAGACCGCTTAGATAGATATATGTATATCTCAGGAAGAATTTTTTTTTAAATAAATTTATTTTATTTATTTATTGTTGGCTGTGTTGGGTCTTTGTTGCTGTGCACGGGCTTTCTCTAGTGGGGGCTACTCTTCGTTGAGGTGCGCAGGCTTCTCACTGCGGTGGCTTCTCTTGTTGTAGGGCACGGGCTTCAGTAGTTGTGGCTCGAGGGCTCTAGGCGCAGGCTCAGTAGTTGTGGTGCACCACGTTAGCTGTTCCGCAGCATGTGGGATCTTCCCAGTATTGGCAGGCAAATTCTTTTTTATTATTTATTTTTATTTTTATTTTTTATTTTTATTTAACATCTTTATTGGAGTATAATTGCTTTACAATGGTGTGTTAGTTTCTGCTTTATAACAAAGTGAATCAGTTATACATATACATATATCCCCATATCTCTTCCCTCTTGTGTCTCCCTCCCTCCCACCCTATCCCACCCATCTAGGTGGTCACAAAGCACCGAACTGATCTCCCTGTGCTATGCGGCTGCTTCCCACTAGCTAACTATTTTACATTTGGTAGTGTATATAGGTCCATGCCACTTTCTCCCACCTTACCCTTCCCCCTCCCAGTGTCCTCAAGTCCATTCTCTAGTAGGTCTGTGTCTTTATTCCCATCTTGCCCCTAGGTTCTTTATGACTTTTTTTTTTTTTTTAGATTCCATATATATGTGTTAGCATACTGTATTTGTTTTTCTCTTTCTGACTTACATCACTCTGTATGACAGACTCTAGGTCCATCCACCTCACTACAAATAACTCAATTTCGTTTCTTTTTATGGCTGAGTAATATTCCATTGTCTATACGTGCCACATCTTCTTTATCCATTCATCTGTCCATGGACACTTAGGTTGCTTCCATGTCCTGGCTATTGTAAATAGAGCTGCAATGAACATTGTGGTACATGACTTTTTGAATTATGGTTTTCTCAGGGTATATGCCCAGTAGTCGGATTGCTGGGTCGTATGGTAGTTCTATTTTTAGTTTTTTGAGGAAACCTCAATACTGTTCTCCATAGTGGCTGTATCAATTTACATTCCCACCAACAGTGCAAGAGGGTTCCCTTTTCTCCACACCCTCTCCAGCATTTATTGTTTCTAGATTTTTTGATGATGGCCATTCTGACCAGTGTGAGGTGATACCTCATTGTAGTTTTGATTTGCATTTCTCTAATGGTTAATGATGTTGAGCATCCTTTCATGTGTTTGTTGGCAATCTGTGTATCTTCTTTGGAGAAATGTCTATTTAGGTCTTCTGCCCATTTTTGGATTGGATTGTTTGTTTTTTGGATATTGAGCTGCATGAGCTGCTTGTAAATTTTGGAGATTAATCCTTTGTCAATTGCTTCATTTGCAAATATTTTCTCCCATTCTGAGGGTTGTCTTTTCGTCTTGTTTTTGGTTTCCTTTGCTGTGCAAAAGCTTTTAAGTTTCAGTAGGTCCCATTTGCTTATTTTTGTTTTTATTTCCATTTCTCTAGGAGGTGGGTCAAAAAGGATCTTGCTGTGATTTATGTCATAGAGTGTTCTGCCTATGTTTTCCTCTAAGAGTTTTATGGTGTCTGGCCTTACATCTAGGTCTTTAATCCATTTTGAGTTTATCTTTGTGTACGGTGTTAGGAAGTGTTCTAATTTCATTCTTTTACATGTAGCTGTCCAGTTTTCGCAGCACCACTTATTGAAGAGGCTGTCTTTTCTCCATGTATATTCTTGCCTCCTTTATCAAAGATAAGTTGACCATATGTGCGTGGGTTTATCTCTGGGCTTTCTATCCTGTTCCATTGATCTATATTTCTGTTTCTGTGCCAGTACCATACTGTCTTGATTACTGTAGCTTTGTAGTATAGTCTGAAGTCAGGGAGCCTGATTGCTCCAGCTCTGTTTTCTTTCTCAAGATTGCTTTGGCTATTCGGGGTCTTTTGTGTTTCCATACAAATTGTGAAATTTTTTGTTCTAGTTCTGTGAAAAATGCCAGTGGTGGTTTGATAGGGATTGCATTGAATCTGTAGATTGCTTTGGGTAGTATAGTCATTTTCACAATGTTGATTCTTCCAATCCAAGAACATGGTATATCTCTCCATCTCTTTGTATCATCTTTAATTTCTTTCATCAGTGTCTTATAATTTTCTGCATACAGGTCTTTTGTCTCCTTAGGTAGGTTTATTCCTAGGTATTTTATTCTTTTTGTTGAAATGGTAAATGGGAGTGTTTCCTTTTTTTCTTTTTTTTTAATTAATAAATTTTATTTATTTATGTATATATGTATGTATGTATTGGCTGCGTCGGGTCTTCCTTGCTGCGCGCGGGCTTTCTCTAGTTGTGGTGAGCGGGGGCTAATCTTCATTGTGGTGCGCAGGCTTCTCATTGTGGTGGCTTCTTTTGTTGTGGAACACGTGCTCTAGGCACGTAGGCTTCAGTAGTTGTGGCTCGTGGGCTCTAGAGTACAGGCTCAGTAGTTGTGGCACACGGGCTTAGTTGCTTCGCGGCATGTGGGATCTTCCCGGACCAGGGCTCGAACCCGTGTCTCCTGCATTGGCAGGCGGATTCTTAACCACTGTGCCATCAGGGAAGCCCGGGAGTGTTTTCTTAATTTCACTTTCAGATTTTTCATCATTAGTGTATAGGAATGCAAGAGATTTCTGTGCATTAATTTTGTATCCTGCTACTTTACCAAATTCATTGATTAGCTCTAGGAGTTTTCTGGTAGCATCTTTAGGATTCTCTATGTATAGTATCATGTCATCTGCAAACAATGACAGCTTTACTTCTTCTTTTCCAATTTGGATTCCTTTTAATTCTTTTTCTTCTCTGATTGCTGTGGCTAAAACTTCCAAAACTATATTGAATAACAGTGGTGAGAGCGGGCAACCTTGTCTTGTTCCTGATCTTAGTGGAAATGGTTTCAGGTTTTCAGCATTGAGGACGATGTTGGCTGTGGGTTTGTCATATATGGCCTTTATTATGTTGAGGTAAGTTCCCTCTATGCCTACTTTCTGGAGGGTTTTTTTATCATAAATGGGTGTTGAATTTTGTCAAAACTTTCTCGGCATCTATTGAGATCATCATATGGTTTTTCTCCTTCAGTTTGTTAATATGGTGTATCACATTGATTGATTTGCATATATTGAAGAATCCTTGCATTCCTGGGATAAACCCCACTTGATCATGGTGTATGATCCTTTTAATGTGCTGTTGGATTCTGTTTGCTAGTATTTGGTTGAGGATTTTTGCATCTATGTTCATCAGTGATATTGGCCAGTAGTTTTCTTTCTTTGTGACATCTTTGTCTGGTTTTGGTATCAGGGTGATGGTGGCCTCATAGAATGAGTTTGGGAGTGTTCCTCCCTCTGCTATACTTTGGAAGAGTTTGAGAAGGATACATGTTAGCGCTTCTCTAAATGTTTGATAGAATTCGCCTGTGAAGCCATCTGGTCCTGGGCTTTTGTTTGTTGGAAGATTTTTAATCACAGTCTCAATTTCAGTGCTTGTGATTGGTCTGTTTATATTTGCTGTTTCTTCCTGGTTCAGTCTCAGAAGGTTGTGCATTTCTAAGAAGTTGTCCATTTCTTCCAGGTTGTCCACTTTATTGGCATATAGTTGCTTGTAGTAATCTCTCATGATCCTTTGTATTTCTGCAGTGTCAGTGGTTACTTCTCCTTTTTCATTTCTAATTTTATTGATTTGAGTCTTCTCCCTTTTTTTCTTGATGAGTCTGGCAAATGGTGTATCAATTTTGTTTATCTTCTCAAAGAACCAGCTTTTAGTTTTATTGATCTTTGCTATCGTTTCATTCATTTCTTTTTCATTTATTTCTGATCTGATCTTTATGATTTCTTTCCTTCTGCTAACTTTGGGGTTTCTTTGTTTTTCTTTCTCTAATTGCTTTAGGTGTAAGGTTAGGTTGTTCATTTGAGATGTTTCTTGTTTCTTAAGGTAGGATTGTATTGCTATAAACTTCCCTCTTAGAACTGTTTTTGCTGCATCCCATAGGTTTTGGGTCGTCGTGTTTTCATTGTCATTTGTTTCTAGGTATTTTTTGATTTCCTCTTTGATTCTTCAGTGATCCCTTGGTTATTAAGTAGTGTATTGTTTAGTTTGATTCTTCAGTGATCCCTTGGTTATTAAGTAGTGTATTGTTTAGCCTCCATGTGTTTGTATTTTTTACAGACTTTTTCCTGTAATTCATATGTAGTCTCATAGCGTTGCGGTCAGAAAAGATACTTGATACGATTTCAATTTTCTTAAATTTACCAAGGCTTGATTTGTGACCCAAGATATGATCTATCCTGGAGAATGCTCCATGAGCATTTGAGAAGAAAGTGTATTCTGTTATTTTTGGATGGAATGTCCTATAAATATCAATTAAGTCCATCTTGTTTAATGTATCATTTAAAGCTAGTGTTTCCTATTTATTTTCATTTTGGATGATCTGTCCATTGGTGAAAGTGGGGTGTTAAAGTCCCCTACTATGGTGGTGTTACTGTCGATTTCCCCTTTTATGGCTGTTATCAGTTGCCTTATGTATGGAGGTGCTCCTATGTTGGGTGCATAAATATTTACAATTGTTATATCTTATTCTTGGATTGATCCTTTGATCATTATGTAGCGTCCTTCTTTGTCTCTTGTAATAGTCTTTGTTTTAAAGTCTTTTGTCTGATATGAGAATTGCTAGTCCAGCTTTCTTTTGATTTCCATTTGCATGGAATATCTTTTTCCATCCCCTCACTTTCAGTCTGTATGTGTCCCTAGGTCTGAAGTGGGTCTCTTGTAGATAGCATATATACAGGTCTTGTTTTTGTATCCATTCAGCCAGTCTATGTCTTTTGGTGGTAGCGTTTAATCCATTTACATTTAAGGTAATTATCGATATGTATGTTCCTATTCCCATTTTCTTAATTGTTTTGGGTTTGTTATTGTAGGTCTTTTCCTTCTCTTGTGTTTCCTGCCTAGAGAAGTTCCTTTAGCATTTGTTGTAAAGCTGGTTTGGTGGTGCTGAATTCTCTTAGCTTTTGCTTGTCTGTAAAGGTTTTAATTTCTCCATCAAAGATGAATGAGATCCTTGCTGCGTAGAGTAATCTTGGTTGTACGTTTTTCCCTTTCATCACTTTAAATATGTCTTGCCACTCCCTTCTGGCTTGCAGAGTTTCTGCTGAAAGATCAGCTGTTAACCTTATGGGGATTCCCTTGTGTGTTATTTGTTGTTTTTCCCTTGCTGCTTTTAATATATTTTCTTTGTATTTAATTTTTGATAGTTTGATTAATATGTGTCTTGGAGTGTTTCTCCTTGGATTTATCCTGTATGGGACTCTGTGCTTCCTGGACTTGATTATCTATTTCCTTTCCCATATTAGGGAAGTTTTCAACTATAATCTCTTCAAGTATTTTCTCAGTCCCTTTCTTTTTCTCTTCTTCTTCTGGGACCCCTATAATTCGAGTGTTGGTGCATTTAATGTTGTCCCAGAGGTCTCTGAGACTGTCCTCAATTCTTTTCATTCTTTTTTCTTTATTCTGCTCTGCAATAGTTATTTCCACCATTTTATCTTCCAGGTCACTTATCCATTCTTCTGCCTCAGTTATTCTGCTATTGATCCCTTTTAGAGAATTTTAAATTTCATTTATTGTGTTGTTCATCATTGTTTGTTTGCTCTTTAGTTCTTCTAGGTCCTTGTTAAATGTTTCTTGTAATTTCTTCTTTCTATTTCCAAGATTTTGGATCATCTTTACTAACATTACTCTGAATTCTTTTTCAGGTAGACTGCCTATTTACTCTTCATTTGTTAGGTCTGGTGGGTTTTTACCTTGCTCTTTCAACTGCTGTGTGTTTCTCTGTCTTCTCAGTTTGCTTAACTTACTGTGTTTGGCATCTCCTTTTCGCAGGCTGCAGGTCGTAGTTCCTATTGTTTGTGGTGTCTGCCCTCAGTGACTAAGGTTGATTCAGTGGATTGTGTAGGCTTCCTGGTGGAGGGGACTAGTGCCTGTGTTCTGATGGATGAGGCTGGATCTTGCCTTTCTGGTGGGCAGGTCTGCATCTGGTGGTGTGTTTTGGGGTGTCTGTGGCCTTATTATGATTTTAGGCAGCCTCTCTGCTAATGGGTGGGGTTGTGTTCCTGTCTTGCTAGTTGTTTGGCATAGGGTGTCCAGCCCAGTAGCTTGCTGGTCATTGAGTGCAGCTGGGTCTTGGAGTTGAGATGGAGATCTCTGGGAGATTTTCGGGCAGGCAGATTCTTAACCACTGTGCCACCAGGGAAGTCCCAGGAAGAATTTTAATGAACCCAGATCCTTACATCTTCCCATACATAGAAAAGGACTAAAATCATTAATTGAGATATCTGTTCCTTGTGACTAGCAGTAATCTTTTATTGAAATGTGTGCTTGACTGCAAGTATTCTGTGGCCAAAAATCATATATATACTAGCTTCTCATCCTACGTCTTCGGAGCAATTCTCTCAGAAGCTACTGAAAGGCTGTTTCCTGGGCTATAGTCCTCAGCAAGGACTCTGAATAAAACTGAAACTCACAACTCTTATACTGTGTGTTTTCCTTTCGGTCGACAACCATGAGTGGACCAAGATGGACCATCCATTCAGATGGTTTCTCCTTTGAAAGGGTCACTCTGAAGAGTTAGCTTTATCCATTTGTGGGGCCAAATAGCAAGAGCCTATTGGCCTTTTAACTAAGTTATAACATTCCTATCTTCTGTCTCCTGTTCCCTTCCTGTGCTTTGACCCTGGCAGGGTCCCAAATAGCAGTTAGTAGTGGGAGAAGAAGGAAATGCTGGAACAGGAGTGGAATCCTGCCTTATTTCTATTGATCCACTCCCCTGAGGCAAACAGCTCAATTGTAATTATCTTAGCACAGCAGAGAGGTGGGGGCAAAGCTAGGGCAGAAGTCTTATCTTTGAATGTTATGATTACCTTGGACTGGACTCATTCTCATTACTGAATTGGGACTTTTCTGTGTGTGATCTAAACTGATGTAAGATTCTTATCATCTGAGAGAGACTAGAAAAGCCACGGCCTGTAAGAATTTTATCCAGGAACCATGGAAGGACCATCATACTGAATATATTTTTTTGAAGGGTGAAAAAGAATAAAGTCACATTTGGGTTACAGCATGAGTTATACCCACTAGAGAACCAGTTATGTACCTGGCTTTGGTTTGTTTTAAAAAACTTACTCTTGGCTATTTTGAAGGGAATGGATTGGAGAGGGGGCAAGAGTGAAGTTGGGAGACTTAATATTGGAGGGCACTGTAGTATTCTGGTTGAGAGATGATTACAGAAATGGCAATAAAGAGAGAGAAAGAAACCCGACACACATCGGAAGGTACAAGCAGTAGGATTAAAGGATAGATTCAAAGTGGGGGCAAGGGAGAGGGAGGCATCAAGGATTTGTCTAGGTTTCTGAGCAACTGGGGAGAAGATCTTGGCCGAACTGTGAGCTGGAGAACCCTGCAGGAGAAGCAGGTTTGGCAAAGGAAGGAGAGGGGAGCCCCCTAATAAAACCAAACTTTTGCAAGTTGCTGAGGCTATTTTAGAACAGTCTTCCAAAGAGCTTTGGTTTCTTTGAGGTGTCTCAATGAACAGAAGGCCAATGCTGGAACCTGAGATGTATTTTTAAAACTGACATATGTGTTGGCTAGAGTCAAGCTTTCATTTAGCTTGGGAGCCACAAAGTATCCTGTGACATCTCTGCACCCTGCCTTGCTCTATAAATCTGGGCTGGGTTCTGATGGAGAAATACATATGATCTTTCTCACTGCTGCTTCCCAAGGGAAGGCCTTGCTTTTCAAAGCATCAAATGTTGGCTTACGCTTGTCGACAGAGGCCAACATCTACAGGTACCATTTAATGGCTTCAGAGGACCTCAGAGCATGACTGGGAATAACCATCATCCCTGGCAACAGGCAGAGAAACTGTACATTTATTTCCCAGTGCTCAGGGCAGAAACATCTGTCTAAAGCTACAAGGTCTTGGTGGATGCAAGCAGCTGGGAACCCGTGGGGCTCATTCATCTTAACACCACATTGTTACAGATATTTGCAGCTGCTGAGAGCCCAGTCCGACACTCATGGCCTCCATTCATCTAGGACTGGGCAGTGGGATGACCCTGAAGATTCCCCACATGAGGCAAGACCCACCTCCAGCCTCAGCAAAGCTAACATGGGAATTAGGTTTAAAATGTCAGTCTTGAACGAAGGGCAGTTTTTCTTGGCTCCTGCTACTGAGGTTATACTCCCTATGGCCTTGGATTTGGTGATAAAGAACCAGTTACACATGGTGTGCTTTTCAAAGTGCTGCCTCACTACTTAAATCAGCAACATAAACATGAGATGACCCAGCCACAAGTTTTTTTCCTCCTCAATAAGTCAAGTGCATGTAGGCCTTCCAAGCAGCTGTTTGTAGGAATTGCTGTTCAGATCTCCAAAATTCTTAACCAAAATGAGGGGAAAAAAAAAAAAAAAAAAAACCTGCAAGAGAGCTTGGCTGAACAGTCCTCTAAGTATGGTTTTTAAGTCCTTTAGAATGAAGGAATTTTTATAAGACTGCTTTATGTGTATGTACAATCTGTAAAGACAAAATACCAATTTTTTCTCAAACCTAGGCAAAAAGTGAAATTTTACCATTTGCTTTCAGAAAAATTATTAAAAATTATGACTTCATTAATGTCAATTTCCTTGGTTTGAAAATTGCTCTAAGGTTATGAATATGTCAACATTAGGAGAAGCTGGGTGAATGGTATATGGAAACTCTATGTACTATTTTTGCAACTTATCTGTAAGTCTAAAGTAATTTCAAATTAGAAAATAAAATTTTAAAAATTAGAACTGGGTTCTGTAGTCTCTGAATTTTCCCAACTATGACTTCTTACTCGAAAAGTGTTCTAACCCATTGATAAATATATATTTATATATGACCATCTTTGGACGGGATCATGAAAAAATAAATGAGGTGGGCACATACATTTTATGTCAGTCTAAAGTTTGCAATAATTGACCCAACATGCCAGAAGAGTACCATCAGCTAACTGTGTAAGAAAGAGCCTCATTTTTCACTTTCCGATGGAAAAGGTCCTGGCTGATTCAAATGGATTTGGCTTTAGATCTGAAAACCACTGCATCCTCTGGGGAAAACCAAACAGATGTGTGTCTGCTTTGCTGAAGTGCTGCCTTGCTGAGAAAAATACAATTTCATCACATCTGGTTCTAAATCGCAAGATGAGTGGATTCTATCACTCATATAGATTTTAATCTTCCGTTTTATGCACTTATTTATTTAGCTAACTAATGATGCAAATATAGGATCAGATTTACTTTTCATATGCTGTCACCACTGAGTTATCTATATTTAAACTTGGTTGATATTTGGACTTGCAATATGTTTTTATCCTCTAATTATATGACAAAAATGTATTTTGTGTTAATACACTATCCTGATAGATAAAACTATTATGTAGCATATACAAATATTATTGGATTCTGAATAATTCAATTTAATAAACTGTACTCACAGAAAAAAAATCAAGGATTTTTATTAAGCATTGAGATTTCCCTTCATGATCTTGAAGGACCTCAAGACTTATTCTAGGTATGCTTAAGAATCAGTTAATAAGAGAAATACAGTAAGTGGCATATCAGAGAAAAAAGCTTTTCTTGGACTTGAATACAAGCAAATTTGGTGAAATGGCAATAATAGAGGGACCTCAGAGAACATTTGGTCTAATCTCCATGTTTGGGGATTTTAGGAAGTTTAAATGACTGATGCTGAAAACTTGGGGTTGGGGTAGGTTACTAGACTTCTTTGACAATCTGATAAAGCTATAGATATTCTACCTAGAAAATGCATTCTTAAACACTTTAAATATAATTTGGTGGGGTTTGTGAAACCCATGGAGTATTTTTTCTTTATTTTTGCAAAACAAAACAAAAGACAAGCACCACCATAAATCTGTAAATGCGTTTATGACTGAATAGGCAAGGGAAAACTGAAGAAAGATATACACTAAATTATCTCTAGTTATCTTTAGTTACATCTGGAGTTTGGGATTGGGGTGGGCTGGAGAGAAAGAAAGAAGCTTAATTTTATTGGGACTTCAGACACTGGCATTGGTTAAATTATTAGTACCAGGACATATTACTTTTGAAACACAAAAGCAGGAAATGAAGGAGTGAAGCAGGGAAGGAGGGGTGGGTGGAGGTTGGAGGGAGGGAGGGAGAGAGACAGAGAGACCCTCTTTGAAATGAAATGATAAAGTTAGGTTTGAGTGATCTGACTGCAGCTCCTCTGCTCAAAGCCTTCTACCCCAGGCTCCAGGAACCAAGAGATCTTTTCCCCGGGAATTTACAAAACACCCTCTAAGCCTCTGAACTCCTGCTCAGAGTCCCCAGGGAGAAGGAAGAAGCCAGTACTTTGGACTCTCTTGACTATTAAAGAGATGGTGAAGGGAGCCATGTGTACTGAGCTCCAGCCAGCCACTTCACATATATGATCTCCTGTGATCCTTACACAGACCCTTTGGGGAGAGAAAATAGGAAGGTCAACACCATACATCACCGACCCAGAGCTTGACGACAATAATAATCTCATCTATTATGGGAGGCCTTTACCGTACACGAGGGGTAACCTTGCACCCATCTTCCCCTCACAGGAACTAGAGGTATTCTCAGCTCCATTTTACAGGTGAGGAGTTGAGATTGCCGTCAAAGCGCTAGTTGAGAGCGGCAGAAATCACGCCAATCTCTTTGCTCACACCCACTGCTCCTCTCAAAATATGCTTGTTCCCCACGCAGCAGCTGGAGTGGTTCTTTTAAAAATCAAGGGAGATTGGGCTTCCCTGGTGGCGCAGTGGTTGAGAATCTGCCTGCCAATGCAGAGGACACGGGTTCAAGCCCTGGTCTGGGAAGATCCCACATGCCGCGGAGCAACTAGGCCCGTGAGCCACAGCTGCTGAGCCTGCGCGTCTGGAGCCTGTGCTCCACAACAAGAGAGGCCGCGATAGTGAGAGGCCCGCGCACCGCGATGAAGAGTGGCCCCCGCTCGCCGCAACTAGAGAAAGCCCTTGCACAGAAACGAAGACCTAACACAGCCATAAAGAAATAAATAAAAACAAATACTTAAAAAAAAAATCAAGGGAGGTTACTTCACATCTCTGCTTAAAACCCTTCACTGACTCCCCATCGCCCTTAGAATAAACTTCGAAAACCTTACTGAGGCCTTAGATAATCTGACTTCCTTCAACTCTCCCCATGTCCTCACTCTAGCCACACCTTCTTGCTGTTCCTCGAACTTTCCAAGCATGGTCCCACCTCAGGGCCTGGGCACTTGCTCTTCCCCCTGCTTGGAGCGTGCTTTCCCCAATGTCCAAGGACTCTGTCTCTCATGCCTTTCAGATGTCGTTCCAATATCCCTTTCTCGGAGTGGCCCTTCTGCCATTATAAAGCAGCATTCTGTCACTCTCTAGTTACTTTTCTTCACAGCACTGATCACCAGCTAACATATTACAAATGTGATTACAGTGTGCCTCTCTCTTCCACTCAGCTATAAGCTCGAGGAGAGTGAGAACTTAGTCTTTATTATTCTCTAAATATTTATTTATTTATTTGGCTGCGCCGGGTCTTAGTTACGGCACGAGGGATCTTCTTTGTCACATGCGAGACCTAGTTTTCTGACCGGGGATCGAACCCAGGCCTCTTGCATTGGGAAGCGTGGAGTCTTAACCACAGGACCACCAGGGAAGTCTCATGGGACCCTTTACTGCAGTGCTTGCACCTGGACAAATGTCCCCTCGAGCAACAGAATACAAGGAAACTGTAAGGGCATAGAAATAACTGCACGCATGCACAGTTGGGCCAAATTATGAACAAGATACAAAAAGGCCAAGACCCAACTGCCACTTCTGAGGTGCCAGGAGCAAAAGCCGGGTACCACGCATGATCCCTGCACACAGCACCCCCAGGGCGGTGAGCAGACCACTAAGCCACCCCTCCAGTCTTACCCATTGATCCGCACCCCCCTCACCCCAGCTCAGGGAGTGAGCAAGGGAACCTGTTACTTGTTTTCACTCCCTCCTGCTGCAGCATGAGTCCCAATAAAGCCTTGCCTGAATTCCTCATTTGGCCTTTTATCAATTTCTATTGATTAAAGAGTTCAAGAACCCAGGTCAGTAACATCCCCAGTAAAAGTCAAAAAAGTGCCTGGAACCTGACAGGGGCTCAATCAATATCTGCTGAGTGACTGAATGAATAAATGCATAAATCAGTGAATGAACGCTACCTCTCCTCAGGGCAGTAAGTTACAAATGGAAAATGGTGGGACTGAATACTCAATTCAGCTTAACAAACCTAAGCCTGAGCCTGCTCTCCAAATAGACGGCTGGCTGAGCGATTTACACTTAGCTTTCATTTCCCAACATTTCCTGAGTTCATTCATTTAATCTTTTCTGCATTAAAATAAATCAAGTGCCCGCCATTTCACGCATAAATTAAATTCAGTCCAACTCTACTACTTACTTATAGAGACTTTTACAACAGAGGTATTTCGTGAATGTGAAATATGCTGCACACTTATCTTGGTGTCATTTCTCTAATTCTGCTGATGTAGTCTGACCTAGGTTAAAATTGGGCACCCTGAGACGTTAAAGATATTGGTGGAATAGAACCAAGGCATCATATTTAATCAAGACAGCTGAAGACAGATTTTATCTTTTTGTTTTCATGCTTTTGCAATATGTAGCTTCATATTTTGCCAA
The DNA here is from genome assembly GCF_949987535.1 of Balaenoptera acutorostrata. NCBI lineage: Eukaryota > Metazoa > Chordata > Mammalia > Artiodactyla > Balaenopteridae > Balaenoptera > Balaenoptera acutorostrata. Next base: position 49,184,340 of record NC_080069.1, on the reverse strand, counting down.
AAATCTCAGGGGGAGTGATGCACTTCTTAAGCTTTTTGTATGACAATCCTTGTGAGATCAGCCTCTGATGAATATTAATAGCTTTGAAAAGATTGGATCTAGAAGAGATAATCCTAGGACGGTTGATGTCCTAGGATTCAACCGAGGACTTCACTAATTCTACTTTGCCTGTAAATTGCAGTTACAGAAACAATTTGTCAAGAAACACTGTACATGATTTTTTTTAAATTATTCAATGTACTTATAAAATTTTAAAAAATGTACCTTGAAAATTACTTTTCTATGTCTTGAATCTCTAGATAGAAAAAAGATGGAGGTAAACTGCTGCTGGGTGTTGACAGGGTCAAGAAAAGAGTGCTGTTCAATTACCATCTGCAAAGAAGTAGTATAAATAATCCTAATACTACTAAATAAGCATGAAATCTGAAAATACTACAGAGTTGAGGTCTTGCTTGTGTTCTGCATAAAACCAGAGAGACGACATAGGGAGTCAGAATGCCTGGATGCCATTCAGTCCAACAAATATTACCGGAGCTAATCACGTGTCAGGCACTGACCCTGCCTGTGACTTGGGGTCAGTCATTTTACTGCTTTGGGCAGTTTCCTCATCTGTGAATTGGGCGTAAATCCTGCTCTACTGACTTTACATCTTAGTGATGAGAATCAAGGGTGAAGAATGAACTGCTAAGCATGACAAATCTTCTGGCTGTTGTTGTTGTTATTATTATTATTGCAAGTAAATACAACAATTTCACCTGTTCTGTAGATATCTTTGGCTCTCACACATAAGATAGTAAGGACAATAATTTTTTTCTTTTCTTTTTTCTTTTTAGTTTATCATAGATTTAAATCATTTCTTGTTCCAAGCAAGCAACAATTGATCTGACTATTGCTCGAAGACACTCTCACCTCTACTTATGCCCTGATCTTTGGAGAATATATGAAGTACTTAGTATGCAATACTTAGAGAGAAAAGACAATAAAGTTGAATTTATTATTACTGATTTCTGTTCTTCTTTTTAGAAAGCATAATGCTTGGGTCATAATACTCATCACATGTGTAATATCTTGTTTAATGTCTGTCTTCACCACTGAGACTAGAAGATACGTGAATTGTTCACCAGCTCAAACACAGTGCCTTCACAGGGTAGACACAAAATACACACAATAAATATTTGTTTAACGAATGAATAAGAATCTAACTCAGACTCTGTGCTTATAAAAGGAAAGTATCAAACGTTAATCTAGAACTTACTACATGCCATCTACTTTCTAAGTGTTTTTGTATATATTAACTCATTTAATCCTTACAACAAATATATGAAGTAGGTGCCAGGATGGCCACTTTACAGGGAAGAAGTGAGGACCCAGAGAGGTTAAGTAACTTTCCTAATGTCCTATAGCTAGTAAGTGGTAGAACTAGGACACAAATCTAGAAGGCTGGTTCCAGAATCTGTACACTTTAATCACTGCACTGATACAGGGTGAATGTCTGTGGACACTGTCTGTGTATGTGTCTCAAAGCTCCAGCTTCCTGACAGCTGATCATCACCCACATTGATTTAGCCTCTTGACATTCCCTATGTCTATGTATGAATGTCCTCTTAGATAAGAGAAGGAAAATGGCAAAAGAACATTTAGAAAGGTTTTTGTGGCTTATCAAAGATGCTAAGATTAAAGGAAAATGATTAGGCTGATTTAGAGGTTCATCCCAAACAGTCATGACCATGTCAAGCCAGGTCCCAGGGCATTATGGCCAGGGAAAGACAGTTAATGTGGGGTGAGCTTAAACTGAAGGTCCAAAAAAAATACTGAGGAACATGTTAAGTCCTGAGTGAGTCCTTCTTTCAAATTGCTTTTTGCCATCTTTCTCCCATTCTGCTTCATTTCTCATAGATTCTTATGTGAATCAAACCCCACAACTCTAGGAAGATGAACTCCGAGTGATTTCTGCCATTGCCAAACCCATAGAAGGAACCACCAGGGATTGGTCACAAACTGCTTTGGGACCCAGGACTGCAGCTCAGAAGCCTGGGAGCACAGCAGAGTCTTGGAAGATCATCATATGGAAACCTACAAAAGTCAAATTCTGATTATGGGCTCAGTAAGAACATGCAATCTGGGTTGGCCACCAAGCAAGGCATATATCAGACCGGAAAGCCAATCTGTGAATTGATATGTACATGTTAAGTTCCTACCACTTGCCACAGACTGGGCCTCCAGGGTTATAACTGTTATATCCATGGCAGCCATCCATGTTCATGCCCATAAGAATCAGAATTCTAGAGAGGGCATCCTTGGCTTCCCAGGCCTGCTTCCAGCCGCTTCTCACTACAGCTGCATTTCTGCCCTGAGGTTCTGCTTACCAGCCTTGAAATAAATTTCTCCCCCACCACCTCCAATTTATTGTTTGTTGGCTTAAACTGCTTCAGGATCGTGTTTCTTGTTACAAAAAAAACCCAAAAAAACAAACAAACAAAAAAATCCCTATTCAAAGTCACTGGGGACAGATTTGGTTCTAGAAGTCAAAATTTTTCAGAATTTAGAATGGCAACATGGTACATATACTACCTGTTACATAACACCTCCGGCAGGCCCAGGGACAGCATCTTGGAATCAAATACGTTAATATCTTCACAGTGAAACATAAGAATGTTCATACTAAGTTAAATAAAGAATATAAGTAGCCTCATGCCAGATGAAAACACTTGTGGTTTTCAGACCTTTTCTGGATTCCAGAATGGCTGATAATGGGTTGTAGACCCATATTTATAACCCGAAGTCCAATACAGTGGGCTTTACAAACCTGGAAGCGGTCAGGGTGGAGAGGAAGACAGGGTTCAGTGTGTCTATCAGAAAGCCTGCGGGCTTTTTCGTCAGCCCTCTCCTCACTTCATTTCTCTTTCCTCAGCATCCTCCCCCCAAGGTATTCCCAAACTTGATGGATTTCAAGCATACATCTTACCATCTGTTCATCAATCAGACTGCAGCTCAAAATGTGGGACTAGAAAAGGCACAGAATAAGTAAGGAAGACTGATGGGAAACTGACTTGTCCGTTAGACAGCAGAGCACTGATGCATCCAGCAGGAACAAGAGGCTGATCTGCTTCTTTACAAACATTTTTTAAAAGTCTGATATTTACTCAGTGCTTACCGTAGCAAAGGACCATGTTAAGCCCTTAAATATAAAGTCTCATTTCATCCGTTCGGTAAATTTTAGGGGATAGGTGTTATTATTACCCCATTTGATCTGTGAGGACACAGTGACTTAGTAAGGTTAAATAACTTGCCTGTAAATGGCAGAACTGGGATTCCAACCTAGACTGGGTGGACCCCAGATCCCACACTCATCATCTGTTTAATGTTGTGTAAATAAAGTCATCTACACTGAGTGGTACTCAAATCCAGTTTCCTCAGTTACAAGCATCACTTAGGGAGGAAAGAAGGGTCATATGCTTTGTTGTTGCTGTTTTTGTTTTGTTTTCATTTTTGCTTGGTATGAACAGGACAGGAAGAGGGGTGTGTTTGTGTGTGTGTGTGTGTGTGTTCATAGGTGGGGAGGAATCTCATGGAGAAATAGTTTTTCAAACCCTCATTGGTTGAGATACCACATATACTGGCAGCACTTGTGCACAGAGATCCAGGCAGGTGACCAGGATGCTGTGAAGTGAATCTCTCATTTGGGCACATAATTCCACTCCTGCAGGGTTTGTGAAGCTGACTTGAGAACATCAATGCCATTGCCCGTCACGGACCTCTAGTTCATGTCTAGGCAACAGCTGCTGCTTCTTCAAAAGAAATCCAGGCTCAGCTGAATTCTGATCTCAGAATAATACATGACACTTTCTGCTCCCAACTCAGAATTCAAGGGGAAAATGAGCTGCTCCAGGATCCCTAAGATTCATTTCCCAGCGTGCACTATTTCCTTTTCTGCAGCCTCCCACACCTAGAAGGGAGGCCTGGCTTCAATCAGAAGAGTCTCCCCTCCCCCAAGAGTGCTTTGGAAACAAGCTCTCCAAGTTCATTACAAGCTCAGAGAGGTGGAGGGGAATGGGCAGGGACACTTGAGTTTTCTTGCAGAATCCCACGCCTGTGTAGGCAAGACAGAATTTGCAAGCACACACTGGATTATCCTAGGTGCCAATTTCAGCAGGGGAGCATCCAAGTTTGCCACAAGCAAGGGCAGAGTGAGTGCTACATGCTCCCCTAAAAGCACATCTGGGCATTCCAGGGCAAGGAGAGCAGAAAGCCTCCAAGGTTTGACTTCTTGCCCATCTGGAAGAGTGGGTAGGGCAAGGAGTGGCGGAGTTCAAGGTCACTTGATGCAGCCCTGAGACACTGCTGCTTCCTTTTTTTTTTTTTTTTTTCCTAGATCCAAAGCTAAGCCTCTTCGGTACAATCCACAGACTTCATGTTCCACAAAAGAAGAAACTTCAGTAACTGATAGGGCACCAATGTTCCAGCATCCCAAAAGAGCACCTGGTTATCTCCTAGGTAAAAGAAAATGCCAGTAAGAGTGAACACCTCACCTGCCAGACAATTCCTAGGTGGCCAACATCAGACATTCCCTCAGAGTGACTGATTTGAAGAGAGATGTCTACACAGACAAGCATGACCTTTTCATAGGCAGCTGCCTTTCTGCCCCAGCTCCGCAAATGGTGCCTTAATGTCAGTCTAGGAGTCATGTCTTCCATAATTAGGTGTGTAAAAGTCGCTAATAGGGACTTCCCTGGTGGCGCAGTGGTTAAGAATCCACCTGCCAATGCAGGGGAAACGGGTTTGAGTCCTGGTCCAGGAAGATCCCACATGCTGCAGAGCAACTAAGCCCGTGCACCACAACTACTGAGCCTGCACTCTAGAGTCCACAGGCCACAACTACTGCGCCCACGTGCTGCAGCTACTGAAGCCTGCACTTCACAGGGCAGGAGCCCATGCTTCTCCACGAGAAGCCACCGCAATGAGAAGCTTGCGCAACACAACAAAGAGTAGCCCCCACTAGCCACAACTAGAGAAAGGCCGTGTGCAGCAACGAAGACCCAACACAGCCAAAAAAAAAGTCGCTAATAAAATCTCAGGTTTTCTAACTAACTTGAGAGATGAATTTAATCCATTTGTTGGCTCTTATCCCTCTGCCCTCAAGTTCAAATGCATAAAAGGAATGCAGAGAACAATAAAGATTCTGTTCATATTTTTTGCCTTGTCTTTGATCTAGTTGGGAATCTGTGTTCCAACACTGGGTGGGAAATGAATGCCACTGGAATTTCAATCTACCTGTCCAAACTTATTTCCCATCATGCCTTTCAGGAACACTCACAGAGGTTGCCCTACCCACTCTTCTGCTTCGTTGGTTCAGTCTTTGCCCTCCCTCCTGGGGTCAGGCTCTCCAGCTTTCCACCTGGCCCCATGTGGCCTATTAAGTTGGTTATTACATCTGTGGGCGTGGCCACCTAGCCTTAGCCCAGCCCACCATTTCTGGCTCCACAGTCGCTCCCCAACCCACCTCCAGTTTAGTAGCTCCATGTCACACTTTAGGTAAAATCCATCCTTTAATAGCAGCCACTGCAAACTGAATGTTTGGTCTCCATCCTTCTTAAGGGCTATCTATGCATTCAGCAGCTATTTATTGAGGGGGCCGTAGAGTAGGCACTGTGAAAGGAGACATCGTGATGGAAAAACAATGACCTTGTGATCAAGGAGCTCATGATCCAGTAGGTCTGTGCCTCTCACTCTTTGATGTGCACATGGGCCACCTGGGGATACTGTGAAAATGAAGATTCTGTTCTAGCAATTTGATATGGGATGGGGTCTGAGATTCTGCATTTTTAACGGTTTCCCACGTGATCCCAAAGCAAATCATACTTGGAATACGAGGTAACAGGAAAGCGAATGGGCAGGCAGAGGGGGTGCCCACATGGATACCTGTAACTTGGTCAGTGATACTGCAGCTGAGACTCAGAGGATGAATAGAAGTTGGCCCGAAATAGATGGGTTTGCTCTGTGTGGGGAAATGAGGGGTGGCAGAGGCAAAAGATAAAGTAAAAATGTTCAGTTTCCATTCACTGCAGTCCCAAAGGCTGAACAGAAGGAAGTGTTTCAAGATGATTTATCGATATGACTTATTGTCAGGGGAGATGCAACCTATCAAAGGTGATGGCTTCGGGGCATGTCTAAAATGACTGGGTCGTAGGCTCCATGGCTCCCGGCCCTGCCAAAGATTCCTGTGCCCCAATATTGCCACATATGCAGCATACTCAAGGGCACCATGTGTGCTGGGACAATGGGCATAGCAGGGTAGATAAAGGGCTGGTTGGGCTGGCTTTGGCACTGAGTCAAATCCTGGAAGCTTTGCCAAGCTCTGAGGAAGGACAGAAAGTCTCAAGAATGTCTGCGGCTAGGTTTCCCACCACCTGGTAGAACAGGGACTGTACTCAGATATAATTAAATTAAGGAAAATAAACACGACATTCCATGGATACTCCATTCACACTCAAGTTTGTGTTGTTGATTCATACACACTTCAGAAGTTTAAGGAATTCAAAATGGTTTAATCTGTAGGTGACACCATACGCCGTTAGGAGACACTCTGGCTTTAGGTTCACACTACGGATGCCAGGGCACAAAGGGAAAGGCCCAGAGTAACACTCAGAGTGCTTCCCACCAGCCCTAGGAACACCTCTGCTACACTCCCTTCAACTAACAGGTCTTGTTTGAGTTCACAACTTCAGAACAATGTTCTAAAATGAACCACTTGGAAAGCCCAGTTCAACACAGAGGTCAACAAACCAATGAACTGCATAGGCCCTCAATGAGATGTGAGATCTTTGAAAATACCCCCATGGGAGGAGGTGGTATACGCAGAATGACCAGTAGTCATTCTGGTCACTGCAGACATCAGCTGAAACCTGGTCTCTGAGTCATCAGAGAGGAAAATAAGGGGGGAAAACTCTTCTGTAATATTCTAAGCCCACTCAGAGCAATTCAGAATGGGAAACAGTTAAGAGAACAATATATCTTAAAACAATGAAAATAAACAGAAAGAATACTCTTGGGAGCCAGAAGATGATTCATTTTCTCAGTTTGCCATGGCAGTTTGTTAAGGGCAGGAGAGGGCTGGCTCTGGAGAGTTAGGACTCTGGGAAAAGGGGCACTCAGATGGAAGTGGTGTCTGTTTCATGGATTCAAGCTTAAGCCAGCCCACCAGTGGTGCTGGTGGAAGGCTACCCAGTTTCAAGGTCACTATTCAAGGTCATGAGTCTGAAGTTTCATGAACATGTGTTTCAAGGTTACCATTGGAGGAAGAAGCACCATCTCCAGGTAAAAAGCATGGACGAGGTTTCTACGGTTGCTGTCAAACCAGGTTATCAGGGGGGAGCAGGGTATGTTGAGGGTTAGAAGATCTAAGATAGCAGCTGAGCCAGCAAGATCAGTGCTTACAGCTTAGAAGTGATGGCAACAAAGCTCTCGGAAGCCCCTTTGCTGCGACAGAATTCCCTGAGGGGCCCCAAGAGTGCCACTTGCCTTGTAGGAGCTCTGCAGAGCTGTTCCTTAAACTACCCCACCTGATCAACCTTTCTGGATGTACGGAGACAACCCTACTTACTCCCTGACTAGGTACTCTCACCATCCTCATCTTCAGCCAGGCACACCTTCTCAGGGTAGATGGCGAGGCTTGGAGAACGTGCTGAGACCACAGACCATGAAGGGCTGGATCTGAGCCCCCCGGCCTCTTCTTACCTTCTCAAGCAGCCTCTCCTGGTCTGTGACTCCTTCCTGACTTCCAAACAACAAGAAGGAAAGCAGGCCCTAGGGGAAATTATAGGTGGCAAGTGTTTACGGAGCATTTCCAACTATGTTTCTTGAAGTTTAAGGTTCCACTTCATGAGTGAAAGAAGCTACTTCATCTTGAAGGAGTGGGGGTGAGACTCTGAGCCTTTCACCCACCATGGCAGCCAACGCAGATCCAATTTTACTCATCTCATTTAAGGTTCAAGGTCTTTTGTTGGTTGGTTGGTTGGTTGGTTGGTTTGAAAAATATAAAAAGGCTTGAAACCAAGAAAACGGTGTGTCTGTATTAGTAACATTACACCATATTTTTTGTAGTTAAACAACTAAAGGGTTGAAGCCAAGACAAAAGCAAAGTGAGTCCAAGGTAGAATTCGAAGGAGATGGAAAATTCCTACAGGAGGTCATCACTAAATACAAAAGCTCATTGGGCCAATGATTTTGCCTATTAAGTGAGGGGTTTTGTGGTAGCTGTTCTTAAGTATTTTGTGTGAAAGTAGGCACAATGACTCCTGGTTCCTGCCACGATAATGTTAACTTTCTGAACCCCTCCCCACTTCAGAACAGTAACCACATGGGTTCTGTCCCACAGTTTGTTAAGCTGCCGTCCTGCCTGCCAGAAAAAAAAATTTCCCAGTCAAAGATCAGATTTCACCTGAGACTCTTAGGCCCCAAGAATTTGGCCACTGCTAATTCAGCAGCCATTTCTTCAATAGGTTCCTCCACTTGAAAATGGCTGGGATTTTGTGCACGGCTAGCAAAACTGACTTCTGGGATAAGGGGAAAATTCAACTTTTTTTTTTTTTTTTAAAGAGAGTAATTTTCATTTTTTAAGATGATTTTTCCACCCCGGAAAGGACATTCTCTATATTCCCAAAGGAGGATTTGCTGGATCACCCGACAATGAGAAAATAAACAAACAAATGCCAGGAATCACATCCAAAGAATCAAAAGTTAAACAAACAACATTATTTTCCTCACTTAACTAGAGATTTGTGGTTTTATTTCAGTTGTGAAATCGAACTCCTGATCTCCTTAGAGATCTAAGTGATATAATCACCATATTTGAAGAGAGATCCCAGAAAGAACATGGAGATAGGGAAGGGGACAGAGTAATCCTCCTGGCTGCTCCTTCCCCAGTCTACACAGAACTCAGAGGGAGTCCAACCCCGTAAAGAGGACAGTACTTTCTAGAAAGACAAGACTTCCCTTGGGAAGGAAAGCTTGACCTCAAGTGGCAACAGGAGCTGACTCCTATGAGGAGAACATGAGGGCTCGTGATGTAAATCTTCCTTGCAAACCAAAGGGCAACACCAATGACTGACAGCCACACAGCCCCTGGGCCTCTCCTCCCCACCCTCATCTCTCAGGCCCCCTTCTAGTCTGCTTTTAAAGTGGTGACATTGGTGGCGGTGACTGGGGGAGGTGTGAAGCTGGGAATGTAGTGATTTTGAAATGCAAAACTCTCGAGGCAGCCCCAGAGGAAGAGAAAGAACATTCTTTTCCAAATGACACCAAGCAGCCTGAAGTCAATTTATTTGCTCAGAAAAGGTCAGTAAAGTCAGGCTTTTCCCATTAAAAACTGTACACAACCGATCAACATGAGAGATAAACACAGTTCCGTGTACCAAGAGACCCAAAACATGCACAAAATTCTCCCAAACTCTCTAGGGTACCAGGCTTATGTGTCACACACACAGAAGAGATGAGTTGAGTCTTTGGGCATCACAGTGTAGGGCAGTTTAAAACCGAGCTAAATCAATTTTTTAGGACTGGAATAAATGAGCCCTAGACTGGAAAGAAAAGGTAACATTAGGAACAGTCCAACGTCCTTTAGGTAATGTGCTTCACAAAAGCAAAAGACATCAGGCAATCAGCTGCCATTTTCAGAAACATAATGCTGGGACTTGCACAGCTAAGAGAGAAATTAATTAAGGGAGGAAGGCAGTCTATTCATAAAAACTGGTCCCAGAAGAAAGCAGTGGAAGCAAGCTTTTACTCCCAGTCATTTCTGTAAAACTTATTTTGATCAACCAGCCAGATAGGGGGTCTCCTTCTTTTGCAATTCTATAAGATTTCTTTCTTTCTGCGAACTGAATTTCTTCCCCTATAAAGCAGAGGGAGTAATAATTGCATAACAGGATTGTTGCTTCATGATGTACTAGAATAACCTGTACACCGAAGAGTTCTATTTAGTATTGTCATATTGGTAAAGCTTTTACTTTTAATTTTCACTTTGAGGTGGTTAAGTTCAAGGGCAGGGAGCACTTGGGGCAGTTCTGTCTGTGCCCTGCAATGCCTCACCCAGGCCCGGCCCATCGTAGGCATTCAATGCCTCTTTTGAAATGAACTGAATCCCAGCCAGGGTTGCACACCCCTGACCCTTGTCATGCCCTCAGAGCAGGCACTGTCATTGGCAATCCTTTTCCATAATCGAATGTCAGCACTTGAGAGGACCCTGGAAGCCATCTAGTTTCATCCCTTTCTACCTAACAATATTGAGAAAAATGCAGAGTTCCCAACTTTTAAATAAGGGTGGGATTCAATTCTAAGCTATGCATTAACTGTTGCCCCTGGAGGGTAACCTTCCTCTGCCCTCTCGACTTTCTACTCTTTTGTGCAGGAAAAGGGGGTATCTCCAATTAAGGTTTCAAGGAGATGAGGGAGGAAGAGGAGAAAGGAAGCTAGTTTCCAACCTGTGCCCAAAACGCAAAAAAGTTTCCCGATTATACCGAATGCTCAGTTCATCTGGGAGACAGAGAATGGTGCTAGGGAACAGGACCAGCGACATCCTTTTCTCGTCTCTGAGAATATTATCTTTCCTTTAAGAAAAATCAACACTTTCCTTTCCTTGCAGAATTTTTTTTCTAAGTCACATTTGCTCTACAGACATAGAAAACAAAGTGATGGTTACCAAAGGGTTTGGGATTAACATATATACACTACTGGGCTTCCCTGGTGGCGCAGTGGTTGAGAATCTGCCTGCTAATGCAGGGGACACGGGTTCGAGCCCTGGCCTGGGAAGATCCCACATGCCGCAGAGCGGCTGGGCCCGTGAGCCACAACTACTGAGCCTGCGCGTCTGGAGCCTGTGCTCCGCAACGAGAGAGGCCCGCGCATCGCGATGAAGAGTGGCCCCCGCTTGCCACAACTGGAGAAAGCCCTCGCACAGAAACGAAGACCCAACACAGCCAAAATCAATCAATCAATCAATCAATCAAAACATACGCATCTGATTCAAGATCCTCATTAAAAAAAAAAAAAAATACCACTGCTTTAAAAAAAAAAAAAAACATATATACACTACTATATATAAAATTGATAAACAATAAGGACCTACTGTATAGCACAGGGAACTACATTGAATATTCTGTAATAACCTATAAGGGAAAAGAATCTGAAAAAAAAAAAAATATATATATGTATAACTGAATCACTTTGCTGTACACCTGAAACTAACACAGCATTGTAAATCAACTGCACTTCAATAAAAAAATAGATAAATAAAATTTTTTTAAAAAATCAGATTTGCTGATTTGTCAACCAGGCTTCTCCAAAATTTTAAATCAGAAATGATTCCAGTCCCTCTCTCCCCTCTTTTCTAGCTCTAATTGCATTTTCCACCCACGTCTATCCCATCGCTGTGCCCCTCACCTGTCTTGAGCGGCAAGATGATTTTAAACTGAGAGACAACCACACATCTGGACACATAGCGGTGAAATCTCTGTCAGCTGTTCAGTGGGAATGGGGGTGCAAAGCCCACTGACTGTCACAGAAATCAGAGATGCGAAAAGTCTCTCAGGAAAACCAACCTTATGCCTTCTGCCTTAAAAAAAGAGAATCATTCCTCTCACTTCATCATACAGCCAAGGATACCAAAAAAAGCCTGCAAAGCCCCATCTCCACCCTTCCAGTTAATCAAGTCTGAAAAAATTCCTGGAAGCAGAACAACTAAGGGAGGTTGCACTATGAATTGTCAAGGGCTTTAGAATTCCTGTGATTTACAGGGGAGAATGAAGCCGTTCTGTGCGTGTTGAAGGTGCACGGGATTCTTAATTTATGGTTTAGGAGTTGCAGGCTGTACTACAGCAGTAAACCTACTACGCTACTGAATCACTGCCAAAGGTGACCTTTAATGGAGCCTCCAGAGGTCAAGCAGTCTTTTCTCTGCGAGTCAAAGAGTTCTTGGCTTCCCAAGGCTCTTTTTCGTTGCACACAAAAGAAAACCACTTGAATGAGCATAAACTAATGCAGGCAATTTGATGGAAGGAAACAAGTGCAGGAAATGTCATCCAGCATCACGAGGGAATGGCAATGGAACTGGCAAGTCAAGGCCCATAGTATTCTTTCTTTTTGAAATAAATTTATTTATTTACTTTTGGCTGCGTTGGGTCTTCGTTGCTGCGCGCAGGCTTCCTCTAGTTGTGGCCAGCGGGGGCTACTCTTCATTGAGGTGAACCGGCTTCTCATTGTGGTGGCTTCTCTTGTTGCAGAGCACGGGCTCTAGGCGCGCGGGCTTCAGTAGTTGCGGCACGTGGGCTCAGTAGTTGTGGCTCACGGGCTCTAGAGCGCAGGCTCAGTAGTCGTGGCGCATGGGCTTAGTTGCTCCGCGGCATGTGGGATCTTCCCGGTCCAGGGCTCGAACCCGTGTCCCCTGCATTGGCAGGCGGATTCTTAACCACCGTGCCACCAGGGAAGCCCAAGGCCCATAGGACTGATCCACCCTCTCTGAAGACGCATGGTAGCTGCCCGTCTGCTTGCTCCTTCTCCTTCTGTAGACGGATGATGAAATAAAAATTCCTATTCTAAGGCAAGTCAAGGGAAATGTAAACATAAAATTTTTTCTCTGCCTTTTGGCCTCCTCTCTCCCCTCTACTGTGCCATGTGTGTCTGCATTATGCATCGACCAGACCTCCCCACTGGCAGAAATACCTGCTCAGCCATAAAGAACAACATTCTCCCAGCACCACCAAGATGACTCCTCAGGAGGTAACCTTTCGTAATCTAGTAAGGAGCCATAATGACCCAAGACTCACTACTCGCTTTGTATACATAGATCTGGATTGTGCAAACTATCTGTGTCATTTAATGCACAGCCCTCTGTCTCAAAAACCTATATAGCTAACTGTGTTTTGACCTCTAACAGGCAGAACAGTTCTCGGGGCTTTCTGAGAAGCTGTTTCTGGGTTATAATCCCCAGTTGGGCTCCAATACAATTTTCTATTTCTTTCTTAGATCGACTGATTAAATTTTTGTCGACACCAACCTTCTCTGCTTTGGGAACTAGGAATCATGGGAGCTGGCTGGGCTCCGTGGGCCCCGGACGTACATCAGAATGTCTGTGGGAGAACACTGCTGCCTTACTAGTGTTTCTGACTCCCCTGAACTGTGGCCTGCGCCTCTCACTACGTTGATCTACGAAGTGCTTGTCTTTTCTGTGCTCAACTCACTTAGCCTTTCAACACCCTACTCTCTGCAGCACTCTCTTCCCTCTGCTCCTGTGACACCACTCTCTCCGGATTTCCCTCCTAACGCTGACTTCTCCCCACACTCCTTTATCAACACGCCCCACCACTGAGCGTGAGGTCCCTCAGGGCACCGTCCTAGACCTCTGCTCTTTAGACTTTAGACTCCCGCCCTAAGTGATCTCAGCCACACCTACAGCTTCAGTGCCCTTTACCTGCTTCACCTCTTTCCTAAGTTCCAGACCTGTACATCCAACTTGCCCGGTCCATATTCCTACTTGGATGTCTCAGAGGCACCTCAGAATCAACTCAGCCAAACTTCCCAGCCCCTCAAAACTCCTCGTCCAACATTCTCAACTCAGAAAATGGCTCTACTTAGTTGTTCAAGCCAGAAACCTAGGAGTTACCCTCTATTGCTCCTGTTCCCTGCTTTGCCTCCATATCTTCCATCACCTATTCTCCCTCCTAAACCTCTCAAATCCACATAACCTCACACTTGCATTTAAGCTCTCACCATCTCTTACCTGGACCACTGCAATGAGCTCCGGGCCGGGTTTCTCTACATCCATTCTGCCCCTCTCTCGTTCACTACTTTGAACTTTCGAGTCTTACCACGTCACTCAGCTGACCTCAGAGGCTTCCTACATCAGTAAAATGAAGTCCAGAGTTCTTCTCAGGACCTCCATGATTTCTTGCATGGTCTCCAAGGCCCTACTACCTATGTGAACTCATCACGTGTCACTCCTGCCTCACTCACTGGGCAGCCCTCACATTTCCCTTCTTTCAGTTCTTCAGAGATGCCAGGCTTTTCTCACCTCAGGGCCTTTGCACGTGTTGTTCTCTCCTTCTGCCCACACCACCTCCCTAACCTGCCCTTTCCACCTTGCTGAGTCCCACTCACCTTTCCAGTTCCATCTTAAATGCCCCCTCCCTCTATCAGCTCCCCCTGTTAGAGATGTTGTATGTGTGTTCGAGAGCATTTGTATGCCTTTGTATTTTGTATATTTGGCACACTGCATTTCCCTCTGCCAACCTTTCACACTTGTAATGATTAATTTCTCTCGTTCATTCATCAACTTACACAGAGTCCCTGCTTGTGCCAGGCACTGTTGTAGGCACTGGGGTTGCAGCATCAAAAGGAGAGACTCCTGCACTCAGGGACCGTCCATCCTTTGTAATATTTCCCTCCACTATGTGATTTTTAGTTGCTCGAGGAGAAGGTCATGCTTGTTTTGCTGGCCGCTACATTCCAGTGTTTCGCACACTAGCACATTGTCATGTGAATATTCAGTAAACATTAGCCAACTGTCTGATTGGCTTACTGAAGATACTACTGGGCACACAGTAAACAAATACATGTTGAATTAGACGAGTTCATTCAAGCAATCATGTCCACAGAAAAAGGTAATATTTCAGATTTATCATGATGGTTTTCATTGTATCATTTGATTTTTAGTAAGGAATTATTGGTTCTCTTATTCCTGTTCACCAACATAAATGAATAAATGAACAAGACAAATTATTTCAGAATGAAAATAATGTTAAGAAAAGCTAGGATGGCTGGAGTCCAGTGGGCAGGGTAAATGGTGCAAGAGGAGGTGGCCAGAAGCCTGCTCACAAAGCAGGCAGCAGGGCAAGGCAACGATTTAGGACTTTTTTGTGGTTTCAGTGGGGAGATATCGGGGTTTTTAAAGCAGACAATAAACATGATCTGATTTATGGTTTTTAAGAAAATGACCCTGGGGTTTCCCTGGTGGCGCAGTGGTTAGGAATCCGCCTGCCAATGCAGGGGACACGGGTTCGAGCCCTGGTCTGGGAAGATCCCACATGCCGCGGAGCGGCTAGGCCCGTGAGCCACAACTACTGAGCCTGCGCATCTGGAGCCTGTGCTCCGCAACGGGAGAGGCCGCAACAGTGAGAGGCCCGCGCACCGCGATGAAGAGTGGCCCCCGCTCGCCGCAACTGGAGAAAGCCCTCGCACAGAAACGAAGACCCAACACAGCCAAAAATAAATAAATTAATTAATTAATTAAAAAAAAAAAAAAAGAAAAAGAAAATGACCCTCTGCTATGTGAAAAATAGGCTAAATAGTTTTGGCCGTCTTGGCATTAAGACCTCTTAGAAGACCAAAGACCACTATAGGAAAAAATAAAATTGTTTTGCTGTTCAAAAATCTGACTTCATTTGGGGTTATTACATAATTAAAAAGGTATATGTTGACTTTAGTCCTTTTTGGTGAGTTTCAAGTCCTCACCTCCAGCAAGGGGACAGGTCTCTCATTTTACTGGACATTAGCCAGTTAAGGGGCCATAACTCTTATCAAGTCTGTTTATTTATTAACATGAGATCTATTTATTTACTGATCATTGATGAATATGATCCGTTTGATGGACACTTAAAAAGAAAAAAAAACAGTAGGCTCATTTCTGATAAACATCTCCCTTCAAGGGCTACAAAGTACATAACATTGTCACCAGAGCCTTCCTTCTGAAATTCACCGATGCATCTGACATTTGTCACACTCATTATTTATGAGCAGTGATCTATGCAACAGAAGTGAGAGTCATCCTTAGGGACACATCTGCCAGTCTTATATTTGAAACTGCTTCTCTCCAAGGAAAGAAGAAGACTTCTGTTTTCTTATGTCATTTAAAAAAATGTATTGAGGTATTTTTAGTCTGGAGCCTTCTTAAAGCGTGGGATAATGACTTTGCTAAATCCTACTGGAAATAAAAACACATCTAGAAGCTACGGAAGAACACAAGTCACAAGGCTATTTCTTAAATTAAGGAGATGGCCTGCTGGACCAGATGAATAGGGGCCTCTTGATAAGATGAAAGATATGCCAGATGCATTCTCCTTTTCTTATTTAGTTGCAACACCATTAAAGACATTGTGATGCAAGTCAGTTTACCTTTTAGAAGCCACATCCATAGACAGCAGTTAGCAGTAATCTTATACATAGCCAAGAGCACTGAAAATTCTTTTAAGGAAGGCACTGCACCAACTCTTAGCCCCTCAGCCTTTTGATGCCGCTTCAGCTTGGGCAAAGGAGCAGAGCATTCACCTTAGAAAACACCTAAGCAGTAAGTTCAGGGCATTAGTGGCTAGAAGGGAATGTGATTCAAAGCCCTGTTCCTGCTGGAGTCTGGGAGCCCTCACTTGCTCCCTGCTAAAAGCCTCCCAGCCGGAGGTTGCAGCTGCAGAACTTCTGCTGCTGAGTTGGTGGGAGGAGGCCCTCTTCAGTGGCAGGAGGTTGAGGACCACTGAGAGACCCACGGAGACGAGGCAGGTGCTTGAGGCAAACTCAGGAGGAGGCAACCCAGGGAGCCCTGGCGGATGGCAGGGTGCTGGGGCAAGAGGGGGACTGGAAAAGGAATTAGGGGCTGGCAAATGGTCTGCATGGAAGGCGCTAGGATCAAACAGTGGGGACCCTGTTCCTGCTCTGGACACCAGAAGTAAGACTCTAATATGGCACAACTGGGCGACAAGGGGGGACACCAGTTTACAAAGATTGGGACACCAGGTAGAGCCCTAGGCAAGAATCCACTTCCCAGTCTTGGGATTTGGGGTATGGGGTTGGCCCAATAAATAATACTGGGAGAGTCCATCTTGCCACTAAAACCTGTGAAGAAGGTCAGAGCCTCTGGTGGGTCCGAGCCTGTGGACGGGGTTAAATGCTCCAGCTGTGGGAACAGAGCACTCGGAGGGGTGTGGCGGAGCCCCCAGGGGGCAGGCACAAGGACCAGGCAGACCAGTCTTTGTATCCCACCCCTTAATACAGTACTTGGAATAGGCAGATGCTTAATAAATAGTTATTGAATTATAACCCCGAACTTAGTTCTGAAACGTAGCTTTTTCAAGAAACTCATCCTGGGCTTCCCTGGTGGCGCAGTGGTTGAGAATCTGCCTGCCAATGCGGGGGACACGGGTTCAAGCCCTGGTCTGCGAGGATCCCACATGCCGCGGAGCAACTAGGCCCGTGAGCCACAACTACTGAGCCTGCGCGTCTGGAGCCTGTGCTCCGCAACAAGAGAGGCCGCGACAGTGAGAGGCCCGCGCACCGCGATGAAGAGTGGCCCCCACTTGCCGCAACTGGAGAAAGCCCTCGCACAGAAACGAAGACCCAACACAGCCAAAAATAAATAAAAAAACAACAACAAACAAAATTTAAAAGAAAAAAAAAGAAACTCATCCTTATGTATCTATTTATTGGGTCATTAAAAAGGTTCACTTTGATAACATCCCCTTTTCAAACTGTCCTGGAAAAGGTGACACTGTTTTATCTGAAAAACTTGAGCCCCACATTTGGCCGTATTTCTCGTGAGCCAACAGTGCCCCATGGGCCTTCCTCAAAGGCCAGCTGCCGGGGAACACTGCGGGGAAGAGGTGAAATGTACACCTGTGGCACCTGAAACAACATTGAGCCCAATCAACCCTGTGAGTCATCACAGACTGATAAGGGCAGCCAGATTCCATGACTATTTTAAAAGTCAACATGTTTTACAGCTAAAAAAATTTCATGGGCCCCAAAGTGTCAACTGTCTGAGGGATGGCAGAGAAACCATGGCTGAAAAGTCCACCCCTGCCGCAAGTCCAGAAACCTGCCTCTGACCCTGCCTGTCGAGGGCTCAGGGCCTCCAGGGTCCTAATTTCTGGAAGCCTCAATCACTTACTGGTATGTGCAGCTTCTCATATGGGAGAAAAACATAGTAACTACTATGCAGAAATACAGTATTGACAATATTGTTAGTAATCATGTTAGCTGATATTTATCAAACGTTTTTGACATGCCGAGCCCCATGTATTATTAAGTCCTCACAGCAACCTTATGACCTAGGTCTCGTGGTGTTACAGGAGAGAAATAGGGTTAACAGACCAAGGAGTGGAAAGGGAAGGCAGTAAAAAGGGTCAGAGGGACTGCACACTGGACTGAAAGGTAAAAGTTGAAGACAATTATATTGCTCTGCTCACTTCCTCAATGTGGAACCATAGGGCATTATAGGGAGCTAGCAGGCATACCCTCATATTCTTTTATTTTTTCCTTCTTTTCTTCCTAACCAGTGAGATTTTCACCTTGGACACACACACACACACACACACACACACACACACACACACACAAAATCAGTCCTCACTACACAAATGAAAATTATTGAACCACCTTATCTGTCTCACCTTATTTCTTTTTTTTTTGGCTACACATGGGCTTTCTCTAATTGTGGCAAGCAGGGGCTACTCTTCGTTGCGGTGCATGAGCTTCTCATTGTGGTGGCTTCTCTTGTTGCGGAGCACAGGCTCTAGGTGCGTGGGCTTCAGTAGTTGTGGCATGCAGGCTCAGTAGCTGTGGCTCGCGGGCTCTGGAGCGTAGGCTCAGTAGTTGTGGCGCACGGGCTTAGTTACTCCGGGGCATGTGGGATCTTCCCGGACCAGGGCTCAAACCCATGTCCCCTGCATTGGCAGGCGGATTCTTAACCACTGCGCCACCAGGGAAGTCCCTGTCTCACCTTATTAATGGGAGCATTTGTCCCAGTGGCAGTCTCCCTAGTTTCAGCAGACCATGAGTCAAATCCACATATTTAAGGCACAATGAGAAAGGAACAAAGCCATGACTTGAAATATCTTATTTCATCCAGGTAGGATTTCTTCTGCAAAAGTCTCATGCCTTGGTGTCATACAGAAGTCAAACTTTTTCCTTCTTCCAATTTATCCTTTCGTTTTTCTCCTCTCTCACTCAGTCTTTGAATATATTTCTGTCGTTGTGTTTATGCAAAGACATGCATGCACATGCCTAGAATGTGATATCTCAGAGGTCCCTGGTGTAGGGAAAAAACACGGAGGAGTCAGAAAGACTTGCTACAAGTCTTTATAAGCTATGTGACCTGGGCCTCTCTGAGACTCAGTTTCCTCATTTAGAAAAGAGGTAAAATAAAACACCTTTCTAAAGTGGTTGTAATGCACCTAACATATTATAGATACTCAGTAAATGGTAGACATCATTATTACATCAACTGCATAATATCAAAGCAAGATACGATATAATTTGCTCAGAAAGGCAGGTATGAGATTTGCCTCTGACAATCAGCAATAAAAACACATTTCATTTGGCCTAAGATGTTGTATAAACCCCATTCAAAAACTAGTCTGTCCACAGAGGGTAATTATATCTGTCCATTGGGGGTTGAAGCAATGTGGCCATGTCCATCTAAAGCTGATGGGTGGTCACCTCCATCAGTGTCCCTTGTCATGGAGTTCAGTTAATGCTGAATTCCATTATTCACGCTGATGGAAAGAGCAGGATCACAGATAATCCAAAAGAGCAACTACTGTCTAAATCATTCATTTGCTTTCTTTTTCATAACAGCTACCTTGCATTATTACTTAGATCTTGGCTAATGTCAGCATTCTATAAGAATATGTATCAGGTGATGGTGAAAAAAAACTCATAACCTCTCTCACCCAGATAGAAAGCTCTCCTTATCTTAAATAGTACTGCATAAAATTTGCAAGGTAACTGGTGGTGGTCTACCACCTTGTATTGTATAGCACAATAATTATATCACAGCAATTCCACTCAAATTTTAAAATACTTCCTATGTACACATCAAGGACCACCAGTTAAGTCTAGCCTAGTCTGAACTAGCTCATTAGGTTAGTGTGAACACAGTGTTAAGGAAATCAGAGGGTGTGTTTTTTTCAGAGACTCATTACCATTTTTCTTTTGGCGGTCCTACAAAAGTCTGTGACAGGGCGCCTGCATGACTCTGAACACTAAGGGGAAAAGCCATCAGTACTGCTGGGTAAATGCCACAAAGCATGTGTCCTACTGATCAATGCGCCCTAAGAACCATCTTGTCTAACTGTCTTATACTATCACAATGTCACCAATGATACCATTTATTACAAGGGACACTGTGAAACCCTCAATGCAACCTTAATTTGTGTTCATTCAACCAAAATCATCAAATGCCTACTAGGTGCAAAGGACTGGCCTCCTCATTGCTTTATCTACAACAGTGGTTCTCAAAGGATTGTATGCATCCCTGGGGGTCCTTTCACAGGTACACAAAGTCCTCCCCTTCCCAACTACATATCTGTGCAAAGCTGGACTTGAACCATAGATTGAAATGCAGAAGCAGATGAGAGAGTCCAATTTTTTCTATGAACTCAGACATTAAAGAGATTTGCAGGTACTTCCCTGGTGGCGCAGTGGCTAAGAATCCACCTGCCAGTGCAGGAGACATGGGTTCGAGCCCTGGTCCGGGAAGATCCCACATGCCGCGGAGCAACTAAGCCCGTATGCCACAACTACTGAGCCCATGTGTCACAACTACTGAAGCCCACGTGCCTAGAGCCTTTGTTCCGCAACAAGAGAAGCCACCATGATGAGAAGCTCTCGCACCGCAATGAAGAGCAGCCCCCACTCGCCGCAACTAGAGAAAGCCCGCACGCAGCAACGAAGACCCAACGCAGCCAAAAAAACAAATTAAATAAATAAATAAATAAACAAATAAAGAGATTTGCAAAAAGTAAAACAATGCCACTCTTCTTACTCATTTTTTTTTTGTTTTGGGAAACAGCTATTTCTCATTAAAATGTTATTTATGTTAATATGTGGTGCATTTATTATTATTTTTTCAATGAATTAATAAATATTTTAAAACTTCCCTAGTTTTAATTTCTAATATGATAACAGTTGATAGCTATAACCCACATAAAACAAAAGATCTTTAGGATTTTCAATAATTTTTAAGAGTATGAAGGAGTTCAAAGACCAAAAAAATTTGAGGCCACTGTTCTACATCTATCTTACTTAAATCTTACGGCATCCCAATTCCCTTTCCCAACATTGTCTTTACAGAACTCATCACTACCTAAAATTATTTCATACCTTTATTTGTTGTTTATCTGTTTTCTCCATATGCCAGTCATTCACTTATTTGCTCTCAGATCCATTCCCTACATAGGTTTCCCAGGCCCCTTTACCCCGGCAGGAGACCGGAGGAGGAAAGCAGACACCCAGGTATTTCTCCCATGGTCCGCCTTGGCCTCCAGCGGTGCTGCATCTTCTCCTCGGTTCCAGTTCTGCTGAACAGGCCGTGCTCCCAGCTCCTGCTGCACAGCCCCAGCTCCCAGGTGCTAGTCATCCCCTCCCCTCACTTGGTCTGTCCAATCCTAGGGAGTAGGAGCTTGCAGCTCTTGTGATTACACTGGTACCTCACCATCCCACTTTGACATTTCAGCTCTCCCCACACTTTGGGGAAAGAAACTTACCTGTTTCTTCATTTGAAAATAGGGAAAATGATAATGTCGACTGGGGCTGCTTTGAGGATTAGAAATAAAATACACACAGGGAATTCCCTCAGAGTCCAGTGGTTAGGAATCGGTGCTTTCACTTCCAGGGCCCAGGTTCAGTCCCTGGTTGGGGAACTAAGATCCCGCAAGCTGCACAGTGCGGCCAAAAAAAAAAAAAAAAAAAAACACATAAAGGACCTCGCATGCTGTTGGGCCCCGAATAGGTAATAAATGTTAGCTAATGTTATTATTATTACTGTACTTTAAACTTTGGAATTACTGCCTGACATAAAATATGGAATCTATTGATTTCAGTGAGGCATTCAAGTCTTGATTATTAACTGGTATTCTAATGGATGTGAAAGATTATTCTTTTTCCAAGATAACTACTGTAATTATGACATGATCAATAGCTTTTCTCCATTTTTATTCCAGTTGGAAAAGAAATTTACAGCGAATACTGCAGGAGAAATTCTCCTATGTCATTAAGCATTACAAACTGCAATAAATCAGTGGTCTTCTCTTTTTATATCACCATGAAAAGTAATAAAGCCCAAATGTATTCAGCACTTAATTCTCTACCAGGAACTCACTAAGAGCCTTGTGTGCATTATGACACTTAATTCTCATAACCTTACAAAGTGGGTATAATTATTAATACCCCTACTTTCCGCATGAGGAGACAGGCTCAGAGAGGGTCAGGGCTTCCCAAGGTCCCAAAGCCATGAGAGGAACAGATTTGAACCCAGGCTGATGATGAAACCTTACCTGTACACTATTTTTGGAAAACAAAATAAAGCCATCATAACACAATCCATGTGTTATGACAGTTACTGCTCACAGGGACTTTGGTACATATCATTAACATATTTGCTCACATTTCTCTTCAAAGACACAGAAAGACAGATGCCCTCAGCTGTAGGCTTTCCCCACCCCACCCCACCCCCACTTTGGGATGGTGAAATATGAATGGTTTATCTGAAGGCTGGAACAGGTAAATTCCCAATGTCCAACAACTTTCTTCCCTCTGTTCCTGGAGGCCATGGTAGGATTCCCTGGCTGGGCCAGGCAACCAAGAAATGTTGAAGGAAGTCACCCACAAGTAATTCTTGGTGGTCCTAAGACGTTGGGGTTCCATTGCACTGCTACACCAGGCATTAGGGCTCCCTTACTTCAGCTGGCCCAGAAGCCAGGCAGGAGCCAGCTGTTGCTGGAAGAATTCCGGGGGTGACAGCAGAATGAACGCTTGACTATCAGCTGGAGAGTCTCCCTTAACTCATCACTGCTCTCCAGTCCTAGGATCCCGGGCCAGACGATATAGAAACACTGAAAATCTATTGCTTAATTTGAAGAATGTTTCCTTTCCCTGAGAGAGAACTAACAACTCCAGTTTGTCTCTCCATGAAGACAAACATTTTAACTTCCAAAGGCCTGCTCTAAAGATCAATTAGACATATCACTAAGGAGGTATTCACACACTAAAAGGATTCTTTGCCAAGCTTTCTTTAAAATTCTCTCTGAGAAATGAAAATATCAGCCAAATGACAAAAATTCAACTGCCTCACAATTTTCAGGAATTTTCTGTTCTGTAATATGAACTATACAGCATGAGTCAATCAATTTACACTTACATAGTAGTAATTAGTTCACCATGTGTCTACTTGATGCAGAGCGTTATGTTGGATGCTGCACCCTGTAGCAGAAACAAGAAGGTGGGATTGGCTTTGTGCAGGCCTCATATGCTATTCATGTGAACATCTTCTCAAGTTCCATCGGGGACCCACCTGGTTCCAGCCGTCAAGGCCAAGCTAAACATCCCATGAATGTTTAC
The DNA here is from genome assembly GCF_949987535.1 of Balaenoptera acutorostrata. NCBI lineage: Eukaryota > Metazoa > Chordata > Mammalia > Artiodactyla > Balaenopteridae > Balaenoptera > Balaenoptera acutorostrata. The sequence continues at coordinate 49,160,967 of NC_080069.1, read as the reverse complement.
TGTTTCTTCTAAAGGTTCCGTAAGATATAGCAGAAGATGAAGGGAATGTGGATCAACTCCACAGCCAAATACTTGAAAGAAGTAAGGATTTTCATCCTACCTTCTTTCCTTTCTTACCTTAATTCACCTGCCAAGTCTAATTCATCACACTGATACCATGTGATATTGAGGGGACAACATCGAAAGCATACCTAGTCTATGTCTCAACACTGTGCTAAGTATTTTAAATGTAGCATGTTATTTAATTATCTCAACAGTCTTATGAAGTAGATCCTTCTATATGCATTTTACAGACGAGGAAACAGGCCCAGAGAGTGAAAATTTCCTACTAAAAGTTGATAACTGGGATTCAAACTCAGGTCTAACAGAGACTAATGCTTTTGTTCCTTTTTACCAACACCCCACCTTCCCAAACTGGCTCATCTTCCCACAGCATCCATTTCATCAGAAGACTTAAGAGAAAGACATGATTACATGAAGGAAAACATGGATAGAATTATCATTTAGAAGATGAATTTAGCATGAGCTTTTTTAAGATGAAACACCAAAAAGTTCTTATATGCAGAGGCCTTAACAGATCCTACATGTCCTGAAACCTACAAAGGTCTTTTAAAAGAAAAGCTTGAGACTCACTCTCCACACATGGACATCTAGGGCAGGACAAAAACTCAACCTCTCTTCAAAATGACACTGTTTAAGGGTACCTTCTCTATCTAGAGGGGAGGCAGAGACTGGTGGGGAGGGCAGAGAGAGAAGGCCTCTGGTGTCAAGGCCCTGCTGATACGCCCTACTCAGATAAACAAAAACCTGTGCTCTTTAAAAGTCAGCTGGCAGGTCAGTGATAATCCAGCGTGCTCTTGGGGATCTCATCTCCACTTCAAGTGTTTTATGCAACTGTTCCTTCCAACTCCATGTCTGTTCTGGGCAAGAGTTCTGGTTAACTCGTTTTTCTCCATCCCATTGCATTTCCCGATGCATTTCCACGTCCCCTAAGGCTTGGTGCTGAGCTGGCTTGCCTATCCGTGCAGCACTGACCTTCACAAGGCAGCCTTCGTTGACTAAGGTAGGGCACCATGTCTACAAGCACCAACCGAGAGAAAGCAGCATATACCCCCCAACCCCCATTACAGCCTTTATTTTTCATCTCTGTTTTCCACTGAGTATCATATAGCCCAGTTCCCTTCCCAGCTGATGCTGAGATGTAACGATTTGTCATTTGAGATATGGCTCATTAAAATTACACAGCACGAGTAATGGAGACCTCAGTGCAGGTGGGGACAGCAGGTAATTAGCCTTAACTTACAGGGCAGTTTCTAGGCCCTCTGGGCCCCCCTCTCCACTCCTTTTCCCTGCTGCTTCTGAGCACAATGATGGCCCTCACCATTTTCCAGAGGTATCTCTTGGGATTTGTTGAGTGGGGGTGGTTATTTACCACCGTTCTTATTAACTCAGCCACCAAGTCACTGCAGTATTGGGTTAACAAGGTGGAAGTAGGGAACTGTGTCCCTCCACAAAAGCCCATCAATTCGCCAGCAGCCAGCGGGGGTGAGGAAGAGTGGATTCAGCTGTTTCTGCATGGTTTCCATGAATAGACAACTGAATAAACTAGGGTAGCATCAGAATCTAGAGAAGGCAAGTTCTTTCCGCCAGCAGAACTTTAAGAGTTCCCATCAGTAAGGACCCAGTACAATTTGCATCGGATGCACTGCCCTGTCTGTTTTCACATCCTTCCCTGTGAATGCTGGGTTTATCGTAGGACATTTCCTAAAGAGGATTTAACATGTGATGCAACAGGTAGGGGTAAATCAAGGGTAATGTTGATTCTGGGCTAAGAACATCACAGACACGAGATGTTGGAGTAGCTGAGAGCACGGCCTGTAGAGTTGGGCTACTTTGGGTCTGAATCCTAGCTCTGCCTGTGTGACCCTGGGCAAGTTACTTCATCTTTTTCATCTGCGAAATGGACCTCATAATACCCACCTTACGGGGTTATTTTACAGATTAAACGATATGATGCAGGTAAAGTGTGGAGGGTAGTATGTATTCAGAAAATTGTAGCTTTATTATGATGCCTTCCCAACGAGTAAACTCTTAGGGAGCCAAACAGTTTATCAGATCCCAAAGGCAAAAGGTGTTTCCAGAGTCTTAGAAAAACTTGCCAGTTCACAAGGCTATCTTGGAGGCTTCATTCCTGGGCACTGAGAAATCTTTCCCCATCCTCCTGAGAGGTCAAATCCAGGGCAGCTCACCCAGCACTGATTTTAATGAATGGCTTGTGCCAGATGTGACTAGTAAGCTATCTCCGCTCTTCCCCAGCTAACCTGCACCCGGTCTCTGCTGAGGTTTGCCAGACTGACACTGGACGTGGGCACGTTCAGTACTCAGTCTTCTGAAAACCAAGCAAAACCATCCTTCCTAGTAGCTTTCTGTCTAAAGAGTTAAGTGCTCATCCCTGACACCAGGAGTTGGTCTAGCTCCTAGAGAAACACTGAAATTTCCCAAAGTCTTGGAAGGTATTTATGACTCCCATCACAGAGCAATTCAGCAACGCTTTTTTAAAAATCACGTTGATTCTCTTACAATGTGTCTTGCTTTTTTTCTGGGGATACCATTCAGAAATCATCTAGTGGGCTCCAAGAGTTTTGGTTGACAGTTAAGTAGAAACGTATGCAGAGAAAGAGGCAGCTGACACACATTTGTTTTTTAGCACCTCTCACAGGGGCTTATGGCTCTGGGCTGGGTGTTTTTACTCACACGGCCTCATTTAATCTTTACAACAGTCCTGTGAGATCAGAATCTTTACACAGAGAAACGCAAGCCCAGAGGTTATGTGTTTACCAATGTCACACAGCATCTTGTAATAGCAGAGCTAGTCTCTGTCTACAAGCCCAGGGCTAGTCCTACCACACTGTAAATATATTTTGTTGACGTACATGCTGTCTTACGAGTGTTACATAGATTTATATAAAAATAAAAAACCAGGAGGGAGACAATAGAAAATAAAAAAGTTAAAATTTAAAGGCTAATTATAAATTCAGTTCCCCAACATCCCATGTCTGAAAATCTCATCCCTATGGACATTTTTATAGCCTTATGTTTCCTGCCACAATATTTTGAGAGAGGATGAACCTCAGCTGTGGTCTCATGGACACATTCCTCAGGCATTTCAGGGGTGATTTTTTAAAACAGGGGCAGGGCTTCCCTGGTGGCGCAGTGGTTAAGAATCCGCCTGCCAATGCAGGGGACATGGGTTCAAGTCCTGGTCCGGGAAAATCCCACATGCTGCAGAGCAACTAAGCCCGTGCTCCACAACTACTGCGCCTGCACTCTAGAGCCCGCGAGCCACAACTACTGAAGCCCATGTGCAACAACTACTGAAGCCCATGTGCCACAACTACTGAAGCCCGTGCCCCTACAGCCCGTGCTCTACAAGAGAAGCCACCGCAATGAGAAGCGTGCGCACCGCAACAAAGAGTAGCCCCCGCTCACCGCAACTAGAGAAAGCAGGCGCACAGCAACGAAGACCCAACACAGCCAAAAATAAATAAATAAATTTTAAAAAAGAATCTTATTTAAAAAAAATAATAAAATAGGGACAAACAGAAACAAAGAAAAGAATCATTTCTTTAAAATTTATATCAAAAATCAGCTTTTCTGAATTTTTTTCCCACCCTAGACAACCTCCTAAAACCATGATTGAGAAGTCTTTCACCATGTGAAGGAAATTTGCAGAATAACGATTCATGCTATAAATGGTAGTGGGTGACACGGGCATAGATTTTTGGCCACTCTTGAGCTCAAACCCTGACTTCTAAATGACTGATTACCTGTGCAACCTTGGGAAACCCTTTGCTTGTTTAAATGTCAGCTTCCTAACTGGTAAAACAGCATATTTAATTCATTCAGTTATTATAGGAATTAAGAAAGATTAACAGTAGCGAGTATAGTGCCTGGCACTTAGCAAACTCAATACACGTGAGTTCCCTCCTGGCTTCTCTCCCTTCCTTTGCTTCCTTTCCTTGCTCTCCCCTTCCCTGACACCCATTTATTCTAAAACCATAGAGGTAGGTGAGATCATGTCATTATTTTTTAAATTCCTCCTGCTCAAAGACTTTTTAAAAACATGAGTTGGAGGAGCGCTAAGTTTTCCACTCCTTTTTTTCTGAGTGTCAGATCTGAGATTTAAGTCCTATTATATAACAGGAAAACAGGGAAACTGGGGGCTAGAACATAAAAATTATTGTAATTAGACAGGCAATGGAATTTTAAAAAGTGGGTGGCTGTGCTTTTCTATTTTTCAAACGTTACCTCTATAAGTGGCTGAAGAGATACAATCAAAGAGGAGGTGGCCCTTGCTTCTGAAGTTACTGCTGTCTTGGGAGCTTTTGCAGGAACATCTGTTGGCTTTTTAACAAAGGAAGCTGGGGAGGATCCAGGGAGACTGGAGGAGACTCTGGTTCACGAGGGAGCTACATCTGTTTGGTATTCTCCCAACTGAGAAGGCTCGACTTCTGAAATAGCCCGGGTATCCGAGTTAAACCAGAATCCAGAAACAGATGAAAGCTTTTCTTTCCCCCATGTTTCAATGGTAGAGATCAACAGCTGTTTATATCCTTTAATACTTAACTAAGGGTGAAGCCTTCACATCTGTCTGTATTTTCCGGTTCTAGTTCCTCGGATCACAGTGGGGAGGAGGGGAAGTTTCAAACCCTCCCAATTCCCAGGCAAGAAGACAGAAATATGCCCAGGATTCAAAGCCGTTAACGTTAAGCAGAACTCCCAAATTTCTCATCCACCCAGGGTCTGCTGTTGGCTGGGAATTCCTCTTTTACTTTATCCGGACAGACATCTTGATCATTTCCATGATAATGACTCAGGGCAGCACCAAGATCAAAAAGAAGGAAAGTAGGCTGGAATCAGGGGGAGGAAGAAGAGGAGGAAATGAATTGTCGTAGAGAAAGCGGCTCCTAAAAGACAAGTTCTTGCCAAGACAGCAACAGTATTGTCGGAGGACAAATAGCAGAGGTGAGCAGGATACTAATGAAGACCCTCAGGGTAATGGTGGATGGTGGTGGTTTTTACTGACCCCTAACATTTTAACCCTGGAAAAGTTAACCAGACAAAATTAAACCCTGTGGAAGGCAAGGTACAGGAAATAGCCAGGAATGGTGATAAAGAGATTCAGAGACATTTTTTTAACTTCACTTTGATCACCAGCACCATACACATGCTGGAACTTTATAAAGATTATTTTTCCATCCATCCATCCATCCATCCATCCAACAACTTATAAGGCACCAGGACTGGACTTAGTGCTGGGATATTCAAATGCATAAGACATATTCTATAACTTGAAGGGGCTTATATTCTAAAAGATGACAGTCTTCACAGAGGAGATGGTATAAAGTTCATTTTTTAAAAAAAAAATTTTTGGTCACGCCACACAGCATGTGGGATCTTAGTTCCCCAACCAGGGATCGAACTCGCGCCTCCTGCATTGGAAGCACAGAGGAGTCTTAACCACTGGACCACCAGGGAAGTCTGAGATGGTATAAAGGATGCATGAGAATTCACTAGAAGGGGATTCCAAAGGAGAGAATGACATGGATAAAACCAGAGAGGTAAGAAACAAACTGTTTCTAGGGAGGATGAAAAGCATTCTGGGTGGTTACAATAAACAAGAGGAGTGGGAGGAGCTTACTAAAAGTACAGATTCTTAGGCCTCACCTAAGAGATTCTGATTTAGCTGTTGAGGGGGAGGACCAAGGAATTTGCATTTTGAGAAGAAGGTCCAAGTAATTCTGATACAAAGAAAAGTTTGACAACTCTATACAGATGAACATTGCCCCAAAGATGCTAATAGTGTTTAAAAAAAAAAAAAAAAGGTACCAGGTTCAAATTAGGATACACTACTTACTAACGTATTCTTTTCTTGGAGATGTATAATGCACATTAGTATATTTAAAGTCCTGAAGTAAAGAAATCAATTTCACTCCGCATTTCCCAAACTTATTTTTCCATGGCGGAAAAAAAATATCACAGTGCACCTATTAAGAGCTCCCAGAACACTTTTGTACTGTGCGGCACAGATTGGGAAGAGCTGAAATAGAGGATTTGGATCAGGTGAGCGTTCCCCAAGCACACTGAATGGCTAAGGAAACCGTCTAGAAAAAGAAAGCAAAGTCAATTGCTCTGGGGGATCTGGCGGCATCCAGTGATTTCCTCCAAGCAAAGTCTAAAATCACCTATGATGTTCTATTTTCCAGGGAGACGGCCAGAAGCTTCCTCACTCTTAAGTAACACACCAGGCTTTGTGATGTTATTTCTGGTCAGCAACTCTATGTGGCAACCACAACTGCCAGAGAGAACAGAAGTGCCCAGAGTTCAAAGCGTCAAAGAAACAGAAGGGGAAGGGCAGCAAGGAGAGATCCTTGCCCACATTTATTTACCTTTACTGCTGTCGTATGTTCTGCACAGAGCATTGGCAGTTGCTTGTAATGCTTTTGGAAAAGACAAATTCCTCCCAGCCCTAAAAGAAGCCTCTGACAGTCAATGAAAGTGCAAAAAGACATGAACCTAGGAAACTGCTACTCCTCCAAGGCGCCAATTATACAGCCAGGGGAGTTTCTGAAACCTGCCTTCTTCCTCCTATGCTGGTGAGCCAACCAAGGGGGGTTGTGCTGCCATACACCCCACTTCCTGCCTTAACCAGGGACAGCAGAAAGTACGTGAGGAAACTGCACAAGTCAAGGCAACACGAGGATTCTGAGCAGACTGGTTTGTGTGCTGAATATTTCAAGATGGACATACTGCCCTAATCAATTTATATACATTTTTTTTTCTGGTATAAATGTAATTACTTCCATACACCCCACTTCAACTTTCCATATGCCACATGGGGACACACATGCCCCATCTAAAGGTGATTTCAGCAATGTGTTTCAAACGCTTTTTTTTTTTAATACCCCAACTATCTCAGAGCTTTTCAATAATATTTTCCAGCAGCATAAGTATTTTTTCAGCCATTCCACAAATAGTTCCTGAGTGCCTAAAAGGTTCCAGGGCACCATGCTAGGTATCACAGGTACAACAGTGGAAAGAAGAGAATGCTCATCCTTATTGAACCTAAGGCCCTAAAAACTGAATTCTGAATTTCAACCTGCCAGGCATGCAGATTCAGCGATCAGCAGCATAAAGAAATATAAGAGATAGGAAAGGTCTGGTCTCTCCCCTTGAAGAGTTTTATGGCTCAGAGCACAAAGCAAACAAAAGCATTTGCATTTCAGGTGTCCGGGTTGGTCTAGCAGCTACCCAAGGGTCCAGAGTTAATAGTACAGACTGAAATTAATACCTATGATCAGGAGAGGGAAGAAGAGAATGCCAGGATCTTATTTCTCCAAAATGCCAACTGCCTGTTTGCTTGATTCCCAAACAAATCCACGGATTCTCACACTGGGATTTCTTACCCTGAGAGACGAGTACCAATAATTGTACCAGAGTTAATGTAACTAACTAGTTAATTAGCTCCAAATTAAAAATTTTACCACGAGCTCTGGGTGGGTTTGGAGTCTAATCCTAAGGAAGCCAATAAGATCAAATCCAACTTTTCATCAAGCCAGTGTTTCCCACTATTTAGGTCTACAAAATAATTCTAAGTGGTCTACAAATGATTGTTTTTCAATAAGGTCCTTAGATCTGGAAAAAGAAATTGCTGACATGTGAGTGATAGAATTTAGGGAAACATTGATATAGGTGCTATCCAGCATTCAAAGGCAGTCCCAGAAGAAGCCTCTGCAAACTTTCCAAGCTTGGGTGGGAAGTGACAAAATAACCGGGAAGCTGGTCATGGACTTACCCACACACGTTGGAAATATGTCCTCATTGTTGATCTGGACTTCAATCCAATCCATGAGAAGGTTCATGTACTGGGGGGCTGGCAGTGCAGTCGGCTTCTTGTACTTGAGGTCATCCTGCCACCGATACTCGTATTTGGGGCCCCCCGACATCACAGGGCATGTCCGCTCAGTGCAGAACTCACAGATGGTACCGTAGATGAGGTTGATCCGATTGAAGAAGTCCACCACGTGCACCGCTACCCAGTCGTTCTGGTCCTCCCCGCTGGGCAGCTGCACAGCTGCCCTCAGGTCCACGCCTGAGTTGAGGGATGCCTGAGCCCGTTTGTGGAGTTCAAACCTCTGCGTGCCAGGTTCAAATTTCCTCTTCGGCCGGAAGGTCTTGTCCTTGTTGAACACCTGCTTCAAGGCTATGGACATGGTCTTCTCCTTCGCTTCCTTCCTCCTGCAGGAAGCAAAAAGGCAACTGGGACTTTTCAACGAGAGATCACAACCCAACAGGGTTTTCCACTGCCAGCCCTCTGGCCCCAGTCTTGTGGTCTGCAGCTTTCAATCTCTTTTTAGACAGCCCCTTCCATCTTCCTCTTGAATGATTTCCAGGGGAACCTCATGTTTCTTCCTAAAGGCAGGAGAGAAAAGGGTCTCATTAGTGTCCCGTTTGCATTTAAGAAATGACAAAGGCTTAGACCTGACTTCCATCTCACTTCTGGCTGTGCCCACTTCCACCCAGGTATAAGGACATGGAAGTTAAGACAAACCCCTGAGAATCTGGATTGGTGATCAAATCGTATAACCAAGTAGCCAAAGGAGGAAAAGTATCACACCCCTTTTCTTCATGGCCTTGATCAAATCTCTGGGAACTTTTCCCTGTGTGATCATAGTTTCAATGGACTGCTCCAAGGTGTTAAGGATGATCATGTTAGTCAATGACACATCCCCATATGCTCCTTTTTAGAGCATCTGCCCCACCCCCCCGCTTGCCCCTATTGAGTAAGCATAAGGACACTACCCCCATCCTCCTGGATACAGCTGATTGGAGCAGAGGTGGCTATCACACCCAGCAGGGTTCCCCGGGAATTTGGAATCAGGATCCAGCCTTTGTTAGGCATTATCCCTGAGAAGTGATGAAAATTAGGTCTGCTTGACGCTATTTACAATAGCCAAGACACGGAGACATGGAAACAACCTAAATGTCTATTGACAGATGAATGGATAAAGAAAATGTGATATATATATACACATATATATACAATGGAATACTACTCAGCCATAAAAAAGAATGAAATAATGCCATTTGCAGCAACATGGATGGACCTGGAGTTTATTGTACCAACTGAAGTAAGTCAGACAAATGCCATATGATATCACTTATATGTGGAATCTAAAATATGACACAAATGAACTTATTTACAAAACGAAAAAGACTCACAGACATAGACAGCAGACTTGTGGTTGCCAAGGGGGAGGAGGGATGGGATTGGGAGTTTGGGATTAACAAATGCAAACTATTATATATGTATAACTGAATCACTTTGCTGTACACCAGAAACTAATACAACATTGTAAATCAATGATACTTAAACATATTTTTTTTAAAAGTGGGTCTGCTTGAGCCCTATTTGGACCATGTGTAGTACAGTTGAGAAAGCTGGTCTGCAGAGAGGGGAGGGAGGAAAGGGGGAGGGGTTGAGAAGAAGAGGAGGAAGAAGTGAAGGAGTAAGAGGAGAGAAAGAAAGAAGCCATGCACAGACAGAGAAACAGAGACAAGGGCACAAGTGACCACAGGGAGAGGAAGACAAGAGAAAGAGAGACAGTGGGGAGAGAGTAGCTTCTTTTGTTCTTGATAGTCTTCTAGGAACTGGTTCCATTTCCTCTTAAAGCCTAGTTGTGTTTCCAACCCTTGGGACACATACATTTTCCTTGAATTAGTCAAATATCTCGTTTTACTCCAGCTAACTTGAGTGGGTTGTTTCTTTCTAAGAACCCCTAACTATGACAGCATTTATCACCCTTACAACATGCCATCCTTTACATCCTAAATTGTGCTTTGAGGCACTATCCGATAAGACTTCCTGTGATAACGCAAATGTTCTGTATCTTTTTTGTCCAGTATGGTACCCACTAGCCACAGGTGGCTACTGAGCACTTAAAAGGTGGCTAGTGTGACTGAGAAACTGAATTTTTCATTTTATTTCATTCTAATTAATTAAATAATTGCTTGACTTAATTAATTAATTAATAATCCAAAAAGCCACATGCAGCTAGTGGCTACCATACTGGACAGGGCAGCTTCGAAGTCTTCAGTGCGCTCTTCTCCATCGCCTCATTTGACCCTTTTAAAATTCTGGTGTGATTTATAGCAGATTTAGAATAGGTGTAGTAGATGTGCAGTAGGTATCATTATCCCTGGGTCTCCAAGAGATAAAATTACTTGCTGAACAAGGTCCCATAGTGAGTAGGGACATGGCTAGGATCGAAATTCAGTTTTTGATTGCTAGCAAATGCTCTTTCCACGCAGCCTTACATTCTAAAAAGTGATGCTCTTCAACCTGTCCCTCCTGCTGGTTCATGAAGCCCCTTTACCTAGAGCTTCCACCCACGTATTCCCCAAAGACCACAAGTATCGACTGGCTGGAAGTGAAGACGACGGCCTGTGGCCTGGAAACAGAGAGGCGATCACTGATCCATTCATGGGTCAAACCCTAGCAAAATGAGCCAACAGCTGTGGCCAGAGTCAGAAGAGTCCATCATGGCATCAGTGAAAATGGACTTGAAGCAGGATCCACTGATCCCCTCCTCTGCTATGCCACCCACACTCAAACACGGCTCGGGGATGCATTCAACCTTAAGTTATTCCGGCAAAACAAAACCAAAAACCATCTAAGACATTCCGATTGCCTCTCACAGGCTCTGCTCTACACTCAGAACTGCTGATTATTCAGCTGAAGGCCTCTTCTGGCCACTCCCTGCAGCCTCCCTGCAGCCTTGGTGGGCTCACTTCCTCCCTCTTAACCCCACCCTCTTCCTAGTAGGTTTTCACTGCAAGGTCATATTATCAGTGAGGCGCTCTTGTCCCTCCTCACCTGGCCTTGAGTGTACACACTCTGTCAAAGAGATCCATGTGGAAAAGCGGGTCACGTGACACCCTGCCTTTGGCTGTCTGTGAAATCACATTCACAGTACTTCAGAAGATCACCAGGAAGGTTATCACACACAAACTCTGCGCACTGTAGGGAGAGAAAGGGGGCAATCTCTTCTTCAAAAGAATACCATCCCGGGCTTCCCGGGTGGTGCAGTGGTTAAGAATCCGCCTGCCAATGCAGGGGACATGGGTTCAAGCCCTGGTCCGGGAAGATCCCACATGTCACGGAGCAATTAAGCCTGTGCGCCACAACTACTGAGCCTGAGCTCTAGAGCCCTCGAGCCACAACTACTGAGCCCGTGGGCCTACAGCCCGTGCTCCTCAACAAGAGAAGCCACTGCAGTGAGAAGCCCGTGCACCGCAATGAAGAGTAGCCACCGCTCACTGCAACTAGAGAAAGCCCGAGCACAGCAACGAAGACCCAATGCAGCCAAAAATAAATAAATAAATTTATTAAAAAAAAAAAAAAGAATACCATCCCAAAGGCCTAGCCTGCCTGAAAAGAGACTTAAGAAAGCTGAGGGCCTTCAAAGAGCATTTCCAAAATAAAAATATGAGCTAGAGGTTGGGAAGATAGGGAAAGGAGGACGAGGACGTTTATTTTCTCTTAAAATAGACAAGTCCCTCTGTATCACAAATGTTTAATTGCTGACAGTAAAGCAGCAACAATCCAACAGCTGCCCCCTCATGTCTCCAGTAAGTAAGACTTGCTGTTCTGTTATTCTGATAATGAGGGTACCATCAATTCCCACGGTCCTCAGAGCAATCTAATCACCTTACATGACCCTCGTTATCACTAATTCTGCTGTTTCCCCAGGGCCTGGCATGTCTGGGTGCACAGACACCAGTGTGGAAACCTTCCTCCGTACCAGTGCCAGGCTCTCATGGACACTACCAAGTCCCTCTGGCACCTCTGTTGAGAGCATGTGAATGAGACAGATAATCATAGCAAATCCTCCTAATCACAAAGCCCGCCAGTGGCTGGTACTCACTAATGTTTAAATTTTAAAAAACCCTTGTTTGAGGTTTGGGAGTTTTTCTTCCAGAGATACTTAGAAAACAAACTTCAAGATATCAATCTCTTGAAATGGATGGGTGTTTATTCACGCTTTTAACCAGCTTTAAAGTCACTCTTCCTTTTTGCTCCAATGTAACAGGCTTACCTGAGGGAAAAGTAATCTTTGTAAGATTATTTCTCAACCAAGTCCCTTAATGTGCTGCTCTTGGCTACCATTTATTGAACTCTACTATGCTCCAGATTTTTACGTATATTATTAACATTTTAATCCTCACTACAACCTTGCATGATGGATGATTTTATGACCGTTTTATATAAAAAGAAATTGAGGCTCAATCATATGAAATAATTTTGCAGAAATCACAAAATTAGTAGATGGTAAGGCTAAATTTTGAATCCAGACCTCTCCAATATTGAAATATATATGATTTTTTTTCTCACTAAAGTTGCTTTAAAATCTCATGAACATCCTTATGTTTTCAAAGCCCCTTCACAGGTAGATGTCAAAGCTCCTCACAAGCCTATAAAGGAAGCTAGAACAGGTGGTATTATTATCTGCATCTTACAGATGAGGAAACAGAAACTCCCATCTTCTAATGCTGTTCCAAATGTGTTCATCATTCTAACATGCCCAGACATGTCTCTCCCAGTCAAACTTTTCTGTCTAGAATAAAGTTTTCTGGAGCAGAGATAGGTTGGTCAGTGGGCCCTCGTGTTTAAAGACAATGGCACTCCAGGATGGATAAAAACAAATTCATCACACCACTGAATGACTGAACAAAGAGGCATCTGGCTGTGTCTTTATCTGAGTGTCAGATGCTCTACTGAGGCAGGTACCCAAAAGAGTTTTGAAGTAAAAAGGCAACAAGAAATCCATCTATAGGGGGATATATGTATACATATAGCTGATTCACTTTGTCATACAGCAGAAACTAACACAACATTGTAAAGCAATTATATTCCAATAAAGATGTTTAAAAAAAAAAAAAAAAGAAATCCATCTAACCTTACTTTCAACCCAGAGCCCCAGCAGGACCCTTGCCCATAATTGACACTGTAGACTTATTACACGGTTAGAGCAGTGCTTCTCAAATGTGAACACGGGATCTTGTTAAAATGCAGGTTCTGGTCCAGTAGGTCTGGGGTGGCGCCTAAGAGTCTGCAGGTCTAACAAGTTCCCAAGTGATGCCAAATCTATTGGCCCACGGATGACACTTTAAGTATCAAGGCCTGATCTAACTAAGAGAGCTTGCTAGAAATGCAGACGCTCAGGCCTCTCCCCAGACCTAGTAAATCAGAGCCTGAATTTCAACAAAATCTCAGAAGTATATGCTTTGAGGAGTACTGGGTTAGTGAGCTGCCCTACTGGCTGGGGAAGGGGATGACTAAATAAACTTCCATTTGTTGTTTTGTCAACAGTTGGCTTCATAAACCTAGTTATCAGCTGAGTGTGCATGTGTGTATGTGAGAAAAAGAATGAGAGACTCAGTGATTTGAATACAATTGCCTTGACAGATAGTGACAATGACCAGGTCTCTTGATCTGGATTGATTTGGATAGCACAGCCCCAGAACCCAGGAGGTTCCCAGCGAAGACCTTGTCATAAATGCCAGAGGGACTATGGCTGCTGCTACGGCCATGGCAGCCTCAGGCACAATAGCTGCTTTGGCTAAATAAAATGTGGGACTAGCAACGACACTGTCGTTATTCTCTGTCTTTGTCCAGTCTCCAGAAAGAAAAGAACAAGTCACCAGCTTTGCCCCGCGGCTAAAAACTATAGCAAATTCTATATTATGAATAACACCCACTACAATGCTGGTTCTTAAGAAATGTTTGAAGCTAACTGCTCATTCAACCAATAAACCTTTACTAAAGGGCTAGGCACCAAGGACACAAAGTTAATTAAAACTTGAGCCCTGGGCTTCCCTGGTGGCACAGTGGTTAAGAATCCGCCTGCCAATGCAGAGGACACGGGTTCGAGCCCTGGTCCAGGAAGATCCCACATGCCGCGGAGCAACTAAGCCCATGAGCCACAACTACTGAGCCCGTGTGCTGCAACTACTGAAGCCCATGCGCCTAGAGCCCATGCTCCGCAACAAGAGACGCCATCGCAATGAGAAGCCTACACACCGCAACGAAGGCCCAGCACAGCCAAAAATAAATAAATAAATAAATAAATAAATTTACTAAAAAAAAAAAACCAAACTTGAGCCCTGCCTTTGAAAAGTCCACAACTTGCTGTCTAGTTTTGAGGTCAGTTCATTGGCTTTTGCTTTTTTAGCTACAAAATTAAATGTCCCAACATGGATCATGATGGGATTTCTTCACAGTATTACTCAGGTTAGGAATGAAAAAGACAGTGAAGAGAAAAATTCTCTTAAATTTCAAATAAACAGCATAAATTTCTTCAAATAAACAGCATAAAATTGACAGGCGCTCCATGTGTTCTCCATATTTTCTGCTAAATAGATCAATTATAGCAATAAAACATGTGCACTATAAAAATATGCAGAGAGCATTCAGCTGGGCTGCAAGGGAATGTTGACAAGGTAACTAAGCAACACTGGCAAGAAAAGTTCTTATTTTTCTTTTCCTACTGATGTCTTCTGACTTATCAGTTGAAAAATCAAAGACTCCTCACCAAGGATTAAGGAAGAAATGAAACAGCTCTCCCATCCACTCCTGAGAGATGCGTCCTCTTTAGCTGTGACCACCTCTAGAGACGTTGGAGGTACAGAAGGGCAGGCAGGACAGAAAGTAGAGGGACCAGAGAGACATTAGTCGGGGAAAGGAGGTTTAATGTCTCCTCTGTGGGATGAAGCACTCCTCCTGGCAGGACCAGCTGGCAGGGCAATTCACTACAGGAAGACCATGAGGAACATGGGGGCCCCAGAAGGACCCCACATGAGGGAGTCCGTGCCATCTTCATTGCTGGGGTCCCAGGAGCTAGGATGGTGCCTGGAACAGAGCCGACTTCACTGAATGTTTGCTGAATGAATGAATAAGTGACAGTGAATGAAGAACCCTTCGCATCAAAGTGAAACGACAGAAGTGAAACAAAATTGGACCCCCTATCTTTCATTATTTGGGGACTCTACCTCAACCTGTAAGTTCACTGCCTACGCACTGAGGTCAGATATTACCAACTGCTGGGCTGTCCTGAAAAGTCAAGACATCTGTCCAACTTCTCTCTCAAATGGGCTGTTCTTTCCCATGTGTTACCTAAAATTCCAGCTCTTCAGAATTAAAGAATAACCCACCTGATTTATTATCTTCCCACTATTTTTTTCTCTTTATGACTAGAATAGTCCTTGGAACCCTCCTCTCGCACTCCAAATACTGAATAAAAGTAGATTAGGTTTTTATTTTAGAGGAGTGAGTGTGTGTGTGTGTGTGTGTGTGTGTGTGTGTGAATAAATTTCAACATCACCTAAACTTCTCAGGCTCCAATAAAAGGATTGTGCCTAAAAATGTGACTCTATCAACCTTTATGTAGTGTTTTACTCCTGCCTAGTCATTAGGTACTATCTTTGCTCACAAAACAATCCAAAAATTGGAGAGATTCCTGCCTGAGAAGCCATCTTGCCTTTTTCTTTTTTTTTGGTCCAACTAATCTACCTCCTCAACTTTGAGCTGCCATACTGTTACATTTTAGACTAGTTGGGAGAGACAGTTCTGCCTCATTTTAATCTTCAAAGGCATGTATGATTTCAGAGCTTTAAAATGCCCAAGTTATTTCTGAACACAGATGAAATCAGTACAAACAGGTGCAGCCTTACAGAAGTCTGTTGCATAACCATCACTCCCCATCAATTTCTAGCTCTTCAATATCCATTCAAGTTGCATTCAAGTTGCATTCTCATTGTTTCATTTGCATATTTTAGTCACCAGTGTGGACAGTCTAGCATTAAAAATAGGAGTAAATATTCCAAAGATGAAAATATTGCATGCAAGCTGGTATACTGCAGTGGCAGCAACAGCAGTGATTGATCAATGCACAGGTGTTTACAGCAGAGACCCACAAGGATTCTTCATTTCACAGACTCAGAAACATCACCATTCAGAAGAGGACACTTGGTGGTAAGAAAGAGTAAAAAGAGTGGAAGGATAGAAAAGGGTGGGATTTAGGGACTTCCCCGGTGGCGCAGTGCTTAAGAATTCGCCTGCCAAAGCAGGGGACATGGGCTCGAGCCCTTGTCCGGGAAGATCCCACATGCTGAGGAGCAGCTAAGCCCGTGTGCCACAACTACTGAGCCTGTGCTCTAGAGCCCGTGAGCCACAACTACTGAGCCCACGCACCCCAACTACTGAAGCCCACGCGCCTAGAGCCTGTGCTCTGCAACAGGAGAAGCCACCACAATGAGAAGCCCGCGCACCGCAATGGAGAGTAGCCCCTGCTTGCCGCAACTAGAGAAAGCCCACGCACAGCAATGAAGACCCAACGCAGCCAAAAATAAATAAATAAATAAATAAATAAATAAATAAATAAATAAATAAATAAATAAATAAATAAATAAATTTCAAAAAAAGAAAAAAAAAGACCTATTTGCTTAGTTCACAGTTTTAAAAAAAAAAAAAAGAAAGAGAAGAAAAGGGTGGGATTTACTTGGTGTGGTTAAATTTACCATATATTCACACTGTGCTGAAGAAAAGACAGACTTTTAAAAATATATTTTCTTAAAGAGAATAAAGGTCTCTGTGCGTCTGGAGCCTGTGCTCCGCAACAAGAGAGGCCGCGATAGTGAGAGGCCCGCGCACCGTGATGAAGAGTGGCCCCCACTTGCCTCAACTAGAGAAAGCCCTCGCACAGAAACGAAGACCCAACACAGCCAAAAAAAAAAAAAAAAAGAAAGAGACTAAAGGTCTCTTAAATAAAGTCCTTCCTGAGCCCAGTAGAGACTGGCTTAGATTCCCAGTAATGAGGGAGATGGCAAATCATTAGTTCTACCTTGAATAGGGTTGATTCAATCTTACCACAGTTTTAAAAATAAATAGTGAAAGCAAAATTATTGCAAGATAAATGCTCAGTTGATCCATTTAATATTTATGAAAGGCATCCTAATTATTTTAATAATTTTTAAAAGAAGAAAACTTCTCCAAGTTAGTAACCACTTGCTCTCTATTATTTCCAAATCTTTCGCCTAGCTAGAGAATATTTTTGTGGTTAGAAAAAAAATCTTAAGATTTGAGACCATAATACTTAGGCAGGTGGCAGCAGAGAAATGGAGGATGAGAAGGTAACTACAGATAGAGCTAATTTAATTGCTGAAATAAAAAAATAAGGCAGATAAAAAAATGTATTTTTACTTTTTAAAGCAAAGGTGCATACCAGCTGGTGTGATGTCACTCAGAACCTCCATCAGATACTGGGATAAAGGTCATTGTCAATTACCATTTCCTTCTTTCTCTTTGAGACAGGATACGCCAATTCTTTCTTGGAAAAGTCTTGCTTTAAAGGAAAAACATTCAAATTCAAGGAAGTTGGTTCCTGTAACTATCAACAGACTTATTTACTTTTAGGCACTCTAAGTGAATTTGAGTCTCAGGGTCTGGAAAATTTTTATCCCTGGCACTATGGAAATTTATGTATGACATCTGGAACCACTGCAAGAGATCTTTGAAGGGGGTTAGAGAACACAAAATGCGCTAGAAGACTGGAAATTGGAAAATACATTTCTAATTTTCAAAAGAATACTATTTTAAGCTTGGTGGGATGGGTAAAACTAACACCAACTGCAGGCAAAATTTGGAGGCAATATAGCCCAGTAGCTAAGAACATAGCATCTGCAGGGTTGCTGAGGGAATTCCAGAGGGCATATTGGTTAATGTTTGGAACACAGCAGGCACTGAGCAATGTGGTTGCTGCCATCATCGTAATCATCCTTTGAATCATATTATGACTCAAGTTTTAACAGAGAGTCAGATTCTTGAGATAGCAAACAGCCAATTAGAATGTTAGAATGGTTAAAATTCTACTCAACCTAATTACATAATAGTAACAATAACTAACATTTATTTAAATAGCAAATTATGAGTTAGGTATTATTGTCCCCATTTTATACTCAGGGAAACTTGAGATACAGTGAGAGTAAAACTTGTCCCAGGTCATAGAAACAGTAAGTAGCCAAGCTGACTCCAAAACTCTCAACCCTAATTTAGACTGCCTCTCTAGACAGGTAGCTCACAAAAAAGACCAGAGGAACTTCTACAGCACACCTAACGGGGTTAGGGAAGAGGATGGGAGAAACGCAGACCTAGCCCTATGTACACGGTCATGTGCCACCCCTCAATGATACGTATTTCTTGAACTTTTGTGGTCTGGAGTCAGGTCCTGGCAATGACTCTGACTGGCTATATCTTTGGAAAAGACACCCTTTATGAGCCTCAGTTTTGTTTTCTTTAAAAATAAAGGTAAGGACTTCCCTGGTGGCGCAGTGGTTAAGAATCCACCTGCCAATACAGGGGACACGGGTTCGAGCCCTGGTCCGGGAAGATCCCACATGCCACAGAGCAACTAAGCCCATGCACCACAACTACTGAGCCTGAGCTCTAGAGCCCTCAAGCCACAACTACTGAGCCCACACGCCGCAACTACTGAAGCCCGCACGTCTAGAGCCCGTGCACCGCAACAAGAGAAGCCCCCGCTTGTGGCAGCTAAAGAAAGCCGGTGTGCAGCAATGAAGACCCAATGCAGCCAAAAGTAAATAAATAAAATAAATTAAAAAAAATAAAAGTAAGCACCTGGTGCTTACCTCTCAAAGTTACTGTGAGAATTAAAAGAGATATCTCCTGTGGAAGCACTTCATCAATAGAAAACCATTATATCGTTACTGACATGGTGACTTTTGACGTAACACCAAGAAATGATATGAGTAATGGAAAATGATTCAGTTCGATGCAAATGTGTGTTTATGAGTAAGGGGAAGGGGTGGCAATGGGAGCCCTGCATATGATGAGAGAAATCAAATGCTTCTTTCTTGCTTGATTTGGATGGACTTCTAATTCTCAGGAAAAAGGAAATAATATTAATCTAAGTGATTTGATAATGAGTCAAGATTCCCCAAAATTGCGCTTCCCTGGTGGCACAGTGGTTAAGAATCCGCCAATGCAGGGGTCTCAGGTTCGAGCCCTGGTCCGGGAAGATCCCTCATGCCACAGAGCAACTAAGCCCGTGCACCACAACTACTGAGCCTGCGCGCCTAGAGCCCAAGCTCTGCAACAAGAAAAGCTACTGAAATGAGAAGCCTGCGCACCGCAATGAAGGGCAGCCTCCACTCGCCGCAACTAGAAGGAAGCCCGCGCACAGCTACGAAGACCCAACGCAGCCATAAATAAAACAAACAAAACATTAAAAAAAAAGATTCCCTAATACTTATAACACACTTAGCTTAATACTGTGAAGAAGTTCCAGTATTTCTGCATGTAATAAAATCTAGTGCAATATTATTTCATGAATTTTGATACACCAGGGCAAATTACATGCAGCATGCCCTCCCATTAATCTCTCACACACTTGTTTTGAATGGAATATAAAAGTTTCTCATTTAAAATTTTTAAATGCTTTATATTTAATACAATACGTTTGGTTTTAACCCAGCTATGATCTCTGTGCATTGGTAACAGAATAACTTTCTCAACTGATTACAACGCTACTCCTGTTATCAAACAGTGATCAGGCTGGAGGATTTAGGCTGCATCCCCAGAAATTCTCAAGAGAGAAAAGACAAACATCTACCTGGGAGCTTTCCAACTCGAGAGGGGAAACAGATGGACAGGAGGATAATGCTGAGATAAAACTGAGACAAATAATTAATGATGCTATCCTCTCTACGTTCTTGAACACATCCACAACTAAAAAAGAGGATTGAAATAAAACTGAATCAAACAAGTAATTGTAAACGACGTGGCCACCAGGAGGACTGCACAGAGCCCTACCTTTAGAGTCAGAAAGACGTGGGTTTGAGTCCAGACTCTGCCCCTTAAAGACTTACTCTCCTGGGCTAAACCCTCCCTCTTTGTGCTTCAGTTTCTTCTTTGGTTAAATGAGGGTATTAACGCAATATCACAGCGTGTTTGGGGGATAAGTGAGACAGTGTGAGTAAAGATAGACAAATTTCAAATGTTACATTTATTAACCCAGATTTCTCATAGTATTGGATTTCAAGTGGCTTCATGATCAATACGGGTCCCAAGCATAACCTGGGCTGTTCTTTGACATCTTCTCCATAAGACGTGACCCTCAAAACTGTACAAAATCTTGGAAAGTTTGAAGGAGAGCTCCATTTCCCCATTCCTGGTTTTTATCAGGAAGAATTTCCCCTAAGGACACAACTGGCTTTTCTCTGTCCTTGTACTAACGTTACCCCAGGGGAAGTGGAGGTACTAAGTCATGTAACTGGTGAATTTGAGAAGAATCAACTGGGCACATGCTCAGCTGGCTCAGCCTTCCCTCCTGAGAGATGCCTGCCCTCAGGGAGTGTGCTATTTGCTGCTTCCCCAAAGCCCCTTGTCTCCAGTGCTGCATGGGAAAAGGGGGGTAAATCTAGGGTTTCGATGTAAGCAAACAAATTTCACTAACAGACCTACAGCTACGTCCTATAAGCAGTAAGGCTGATCTGTTGTTGCTTCAATCAATTTCTGCAGAAGCCATTTAGAGAAGACTAGTATTATTTGTTTCGGGGGCCCTTATGGAGATCCCAACGTCATGTTGTGCCCACAGGCTTGCCTATGCAAACGTAGCTGTTTTTTTTTTTTTTTAATAAATTTATTTATTTATTTACTTATGGCTGTGTTGGGTCTTCGTTTCTGTGCGAGGGCTTTCTCCAGTTCCAGCGAGCGGGGGCCCCGTTTCATCGCGGTGCGCGGGCCTCTCACTGTCGCGGCCTCTCCCGTTGCGGAGCACAGGCTCCAGATGCGCAGGCTCAGTAGTTGTGGCTCACGGGCCTAGTTGCTCCGCGCCATGTGGGATCCTCCCAGACCAGGGCTCGAACCTGTGTCCCCTGCATTAGCAGGCAGATTCTTAACCACTGCGCCACCAGGGAAGCCCAACGTAGCTGTTTTTTAGTAGAGCTGCACTACGACATCAATGCAAGGACGGCCCTGTTTAAGATGTAACTTATTTATCTGCAGAAGGTCTGTGTCTGCACACCAGGCATGCATAGTCTCCTCAAGGGTTGACTCAGACAAGAGAGACCACCCATCACAGGGAGCATCTCTCCCACATACTGTGCAGCCACAGCCAGGGACAGTGAGAATGCTAACAGAGGACCCTCTCTCATCGGTGAGGTGTTTCTCAACATTCCCCAGCAGTCAGTGAGTACCGGGCGTGACAGCCCCAGGTCGAAGGTGGCTACCGTCCAGGAACAGTATATGCGCAGCCTTCTCCATGGGGAATCTAAACACCTCCACCCAGATAAGGCTTCTCCCTTGCCCAGCCTCATGGCCTCAAGCTTCTCTCTGGGTTAACTTCAACCGCTGGTATAGTGAAGGGAAAGAGGTAGAGAGGAAGGAAGAAAGGGACGGCTCACCATCTCTGTCCTGTGACTTCTGCATCTTGCACCCACCTCTCTCTCACACTCACACGGTAACCTCACACTACACTGCATTCCTGTGCTCACACACCTGGCCCCTCCATCGGTCTGGGAGGGCTAGGATCCCACCCTAGACTTCATTGCAGCATGAGGACCTAGCGCAGGACGGGGCACAGACAGAAACTCAGTAAGTTGTGTGGTTGAACTGTGTGTCTAGATTATTGCTAATCAAATGGTGCACAGATACAACAGTTCCTTCTCCAGGTGAGAGGACCACGCTCCCAGAATCATGATGAGAGGATGATCGACAAGAGAAACCTTTTCAGAACACAGATACTTCATTCAAAGATCAATAGCAGCTACAAGATGTGCAGTTCCCCAGGCCAATCTAAACTGTGCCCACGTTTTCATTTTCCAGCATCCACCGAAAAGTCAGCTCCTCTGGAAGGATGCCCAGCCTTAAAAGAATGTTTCAAAACTCATTGTAGATCTCTGTAACCATCTTCGCATGGTGCTGCAAAGGCCTTTACCTGTGTGCTTTGTTTAAAAATTAAGTTTAAAAAATCTACCTCAAAAGAAAAATAATGGGGAAGAGAGGAGGGCAAGCAGCTTGGGGAATTTTTTTTTTTCAAATATAAGAAGAAAACGTATCACATCACCTCCTTTAGTGCCAACTCTACTTCTGTGACTTTGGTGACCATCCCCAAGCTTCTGCCTCTGCTGCATCCACCCTCTGCTGCCCTTTTCAGCGGGACGTGGCAGCAGGCATTCTGGCCCCTAAACTGTCTCCTTAGATCATCCTGAACGATACCTTAAACTCATGCTCCTCAAGCATGATCCTGCCACCCACCCCATGCATATGCTGGGGAGGCCTGCGAGCCAGATCACTGCTGGGAGTTTTCATAGCGGGAAGAAGCCTCGAAAATCACTTAATTCAATTCAACCTCTTAATGTATTAAACACAAAAACAGAAACAAACACACCTAATGCCCAGAAAAGTGAGGAGAGGCCCACACCTAGGACAGACTGGAACTGAAACAAAGCCTCAACTTTGGTGCCGGTGTTCTTTCCACTAAAGCAGGAATCTCTTAAATGTTTATGCAGACATGACACCTAGCTGCCCTTCAAAACTGCCCCCAAGTTCACAATAACTATCTCTTTCAACACTTCAACACAAACCATATATATTTATATATATATACACACACACACACACACATATTATATATACACACACGTACATGTTTTTATGTATAGATAGTATATATACATGTGTGTATATATAATATATACATGCGTATATATATATTATATATATAGCTTCTTTTAATTCCCCTGGTAGTTATTAAGTCTTTTTTTTTTTTTTTTTAGCAACATAGACTTTTTTCCCCACATGAAGTCTTATGCAGGACACAATTATATAAAAATAGAGAAAACTTCTCTCTTCTGCAGTTGAAGAAGGGAAAACGGCCCTCACTCTTAGTCTACCCACCCTCAACAGGCCCTGAAGGACCTTCAGGTGTGGCTCTACGAATCAGATGACTCACCTGACCCCTAATGCCCACCGCACTTGTCAGGGACTAAATTTCTGCCCCAGTCCTCTCCTAGGCTTGCCCACCTGCAGTCAGCCTTCAGCCTGCAAGGCCCAGACATCTGTCACCCCGCCCCCCGAAGCAGCCTCTCCTGACTACACTGTTAGAACTGACTCTTGTTACCCCTTTGCTCCCAAAGCTTTGAATGTGTAACTGTTCCTCTGTGCCAAACAGTCTGGACCATTCGTTATTCTCACACCTCACCCCCACCTCCCCGCCCATCTACCATGAGGGCCCACCCACCCATCTGGCAGCCCCTGCAGGTTCATCAAGACAAGTTTCAAACCCAAGCTGCCACGCCGGGGAAGGCTCAGCCCACCCCTCTGCCTCCTCGCCTGACCCTTCCCAGATCTGACTTTTGTTTCTGCTCATCCTTTTTTCTTTGCTATGGGAATTTTTTTCCCTTTATTTATGTATTTATTTTTTATTGAAGTACAGTTGCTGTACAGTATTACATAAGTTACAGATGTATAATATAGTGACTCACAATTTTTAAGGGTTATACTCCATTTAGAGTTATTATAAAATATTGGCTATATTCCCCATGTGGTACAATATATCCTTATAGCTTATTTTATACCTAATAGTTTGTACCTCTTACTCCCCTCCCCCTATATTGCCCCTCCCCCTTTATTGCGCTCATTTTGAACACTTGATTCTCAACAAATGTTTATGGATTTGACTGGCTTTTCTTGTGTTCTCCACTGTTCCCCTGCACTGCCTCCCATTTGTTCTCTTTCTCTTTCATTTTTCCCGTCTTGAGCCCTGGGGACTCTGGTAGAGGTGGGTGACTGCTGAAGAAGAAAATACGACCCCTACTTGCCCAGAACCGTCTGTCCACTGACTATTCGGTTCTCCCTGGGCCTCCTGGGCACCCTCAGAAATGAACAGGAAGACCAAGATAACCCTGGGTGCTTGTTTAAAATGCAGACCCTCGGGTCCCACCCCTCACTTTGCATATACTGACTGATGCACTTCAGTGTCTGAGAACTCCCTGAGCTGGGGAGTTTCACACACTAGGCCTGGCTTACCATGGAGTCCACATGGGTCAACAGCCATTTATTGAGGAGAATGGGTAGGACAGAAATGTGGTCACCT
This sequence comes from Balaenoptera acutorostrata, assembly GCF_949987535.1. Classification (NCBI taxonomy): domain Eukaryota; kingdom Metazoa; phylum Chordata; class Mammalia; order Artiodactyla; family Balaenopteridae; genus Balaenoptera; species Balaenoptera acutorostrata. The sequence continues at coordinate 49,136,734 of NC_080069.1, read as the reverse complement.
GAAGCACTGAAGGTCCAGCAATAAGAATGACAGAAAAAGTCCTTAGGGGAAAGGAGGGCTAGCTGAAATCACACTGAGCGTGGAGAGTGCGGCTCTCCCCCTGACTGGTCCACCAGCTACACCACTGATGGCGAGCCTGGTTAGATTCACCACCTCCTGTGCTCTGTGTCTGTGGGCCCCCGTATGGTACAGACTGGTGGTGAAGTCAGTGAGTCTGAGATCAGACTACCAGGGCTATCATTTTCAGAGCTTTGGGCTCTTGAGCTTATTATATAACATTGCTAAACTTTAGTTTCATAAAATTATCTATCTCTTAGTGTTGTTATGAGAGCTAAACGATATTATCCAAAGAAAGCATTTGACCCAGCACTAGGCACAAGGTAAGATTGTAATAAGCACTAGCTTTTAATTCTTATCATTAACATAACACTTTCTTGACCTTATTCATATAGACATGCGTCCCCACTTCTGGACAGCAAACTCCATAGGCTTTCCACCTTCCTTCTTCATATAAACACACTCTTACTAGATTACACCTCGAAGGATCGTGGTGGTAATGGAATAAGACAGGAGGTGAAAAGATGTCTGCAGTGGGTCTAGCACACTGTAGGCACTCAGTAATGGCAGTGGCTATTGAAAAGGCTGACCCGCCTTGACCAGTTCTGGAAGCGAGGAACAGCAGGAACTTTCTCCTCAGGTCTGATGCTCTGACACCTTCCAGTCACTAGGCACAGGAGCCTTTCAGGAGGGCAGGAGCCCTGTTTAGGAGGCTTCTCCAGGGACCACATGGAGAAGGCGGTCAGAAAGCCTGTGTTGATTGGACATTTATGCCTATTATGATAGGAATTCGAACTCTCTCAGGGCAATGCCAGAAAAACTCATCCTGAGTCCAGGGTTGCTGTTTCAATACCAAATATCTTAATTCTGACTTTCTTATGTAACCACAATGTGTAGACTTGCCAACAATATAAAAATAGAAGACAACCCAAAAAGAAATCAAAAGAAAAAAATCTTCTTGAAGTTTCTAAACCAACTTGCATGGAAACAGTTACCCCACAAAAGGGTGACGGGTATAAACTTTTTCATTCATTTAGGGGAGTGGTTTTTCTTCTTCCTGTTTTATTTTTTGGGTAGGTTTGTTTATTTTTCCCACACTATTCTTTAATGACAAGTGAGGGTGACACCACTCTTCTTAAAAACAATGAAAGCACAGGTTTAAAGGAAAAAAAAAGGCCCTTAAAAACCTCCAAAGGCGTGGGGAACTTTTGCTCGGAGACGTGTGCTGCTCAGGCCAACGGCGGAAAACAAAGGCCTTGAGCCAAATGCCTGCGGTGAGGACTTGCTTTATTTCTGGTCCAAGCACAGAGGCCAAGAAGCCACATCCACTGACTCCTTTTTCATTTAAGATTCTACATTCACCAGTATGTCTCGTTGAGAAATCCTCCATTAGAGATTTCCTCTATTTGTTCAAAGAAAGAAGAGGAAAAACAGAAACACAGCCACCACTCCTAGAAAAACAGCACCCGCCTACCGCCCAGCAAGAGACCAAAACAGGTGTTTGATACTATTGCCTTAGACTGCATTTTATTTTCTTTAAACTGCGTTTTATACTTAAGGAAAAAAAAAACAGCCAAAAGCAACTCCCTGAGTTTAAAGAGTTTTTGATTTTACATAAGGGCTAAATAACTCAAATTCCTTTTGGAAGAAGGTGATGTAGCAATCTATAAAAACCCTGATAAGCATAACCACAAACATTTCTCTCACCAATTTTAGTCAATTAAAAAATATATAGTAAGTCTTGCAGCCTCTTCAATAAGTGGTGCTGGGAAAACTGGACAGCTACATGTAAAAGAATGAAATTAGAACACTCCCTAACACCATACACAAAAATAAACTCAAAATGGATTTGAGACCTAAATGTAAAGCCAGACACTATAAAATTCTTAGAGGAAAACATAGGCAGAACACCCTGTGACATAAATCACAGCAAGATCCTTTTTGACCCACCTCCTAGAGAAATGGAAATAAAAACACAAATAAACAAATGGGACCTAATGAAACTTAAAAGCTTTTGCACAGCAAAGGAAACCAAAAACAAGACGAAAAGACAGCCCTCAGAATGGGAGAAAATATTTGCAAATGAAGCAACTGACAAAGGATTCATCTCCAAAATTTACAAGCAGCTCATGCAGCTCAACACCAAAAAAACAAACAACCCAATCCAAAAATGGGCAGAAGACCTAAATAGACATTTCTCCAAAGAAGATATACAGATTGCCAACAAACACATGAAAGAATGCTCAACATCATTAATCATTAGAGAAATGCAAATCAAAACTACAATGAGATATCATCTCACACCGGTCAGAATGGCCATCATCAAAAAATCTACAAACAATAAATGCTGGAGAGGGTGTGGAGAAAAGGGAACCCTCTTGCACTGTTGGTAGGAATGTAAATTGATACAGCCACTATGGAGAACAGCATGGAGGTTCCTTAAAAAACTAAAAATAGAACTACCATATGACCCAGCAATCCCACTACTGGGCATATACCCTGAGAAAACCATAATTCAAAAAGAGTCAGGTACACAATGTTCACTGCAGCTCTATTTACAATAGCCAGAACATGGAAGCAACCTAAGTGTCCATCATCGGATGAATAGATAAAGAAGATGTGGCACATATATACAATGGAATATCACTCAGCCATAAAAAGAAACGAAATTGGGCTTCCCTGGTGGCGCAGTGGTTGAGAATCTGCCTGCTAATGCAGGAGACACGGGTTCGAGCCCTGGTCTGGGAAGATCCCACATGCCACGGAGCAGCTGGGCCCGTGAGCCACAGCTGCTGAGCCTGCGCGTCTGGAGCCTGTGCCCCGCAATGGGAGGGGCCGCGATAGTGAAAGGCCCGCGCACCGCGATGAAGAGCGGTCCCCGCACCGCGATGAAGAGTGGCCCCCACTTGCCGCAACTAGAGAAAGCCCTCGCACAAACCGAAGACCCAGCACAACCAAAAATAAATAAATAAATAAATAAATAAATAAAATTAAAAATTAAAAAAAAAAAAAAAGAAACGAAATTGAGTTATTTGTAGTGAGGTGGATGGACCTAGAGTCTGTCATACAGAGTGAAGTAAGTCAGAAACAGAGAAACAAATGCCGTATGCTAACACATATATCTGGAATTTAAAAAAAAAAAAAAAAAAAAAGGTTCTGATGAACCTAGGGGCAGGACAGGAATAAAGACACAGACGTAGAGAATGGACTTGATGACATGGGGAGGGGGAAGGGTAAGCTGGGACGAAGTGAGAGAGTATCACTGACATATATACTCTACCAAATGTAAAACAGATAGCTAGTGGGAAGCAGCTGCATAGCACAGGGAGATCAGCTTGGTGCTCTGTGACCACCTAGAGGGGTGGGATAGGGAGGGTGGGAGGGAGACACAAGAGGGAAGAGATATGGGGATATATGTATATGTATAGCTGATTCACTTTGTTATAAAGCAGAAACTAACACACCATTGTAAAGCAATTATACTCTAATAAAGATGTTAAATATATATATATAAAAGTCTTAATATAGTCAAAGACTGAAAAACAGAGTTCCACAAAAAGAAGACTGTCACATTAAAAAAGGAAACACATCTGATAGCCACTTCAGCACATCTTAAACGGAGATTTTTACATAACTGATCAAGATAGAAACCGTTTGCAAGTATTTATATTTTAAATCACAAGATGGCTGGTCCCAGACCCTAGAAATTGAGAGTGATTATGCAATGAGCCGGGCCTAATTTCCTGTCCCCTAATTTGCCTGAACCCAGCGGGGTTTCTAGAAAAAGACAAAACCTGACAGAGCAGGGCAAGGGTGGCCAAGGAGCCCTGATCTACTTCAGTTTGAAAGGACGCTCCACTCAGGTTCTCGTTTCTGCAGGGAGTGCAATGCACAGGACTGAGCTCGCTGTGCCGAGTCAACCACACGTTTTTCTCATCTAGCGGAGTGATCTTGTGAAATGTGATCACATCCTGCGCAGGCGCCTGGGGGGAGGGCAGAGGGGCAGGGCAGTGTTGCCCCAGCAGGCGGAATCACTCCAGGTTTGTTAAGCTTCGCTCATGCAGCACCGGGCTCGCAGGAGGGCCCAGACAGGAAGGAGGCAGGGCCTTGGCTCTCAATTTGTCCAGTATGAGAAGCTTTCCAAGCGGGCAGCACAAGCAGAGATGGAGTTGCTGCCCTGAGAGCTAGGTCCCTAAACTGTTCTACATCCAAAGAGGGCCTCGTGGCTTGTGGGGACCTGAAAGTGGAAAGTCAGGCCGGAGCATGGGGAATTCCAGTCCCTTCTCCAGCCAAGGGGATAGCCACAAATAGGGAAGGTCAATGATGGCCCCATCAAGATGTCCCCTAACACCATCAGAGGTCTGGTACTTCCCCCAGCTCCGCACCCCAGCCCACCTTGCTCACAGGAGGAAGGCACCTCCGCATGCATTTGGGAAGCTGCCAAGAGAGCCTAAGCTTTCCACGGGGGCACCCGCCCTGATGGCAGCCATCTACACTTGGAACACCTTTGTTTGGTCTTTATAATAGTCTCAGTTTAGAATGTACTTAATTTTATAAAGCCACCTAAAATTGTGTGGGAAGGAGATAAAGCAATTCTCCTTATATTGGCTTTCCCCCCAACCTATCCAAGTAAACATAAGAGGGTCCTTTTAAGTAAAGGTGCTTTCGGACTAATGAAGAAATAAATGTACACCTCATCATTCCATGGCCTACCAGAAACTCCTGAGGACAGAGGATGTAGAAGAAATGATTCAAGTGGAGTTTCCGTAGTCCTCACTGGCCCCATCTACCCTCCCCTTGTCCATCACTTTTTCATCTCTCTCACCAAGGCTGGCTGAAAAAACCTCACTCAAGCCAGCAAACAAGTGAAGGCAATGACGTTTTTCAATGGCAGCATACCCAGGTCAGCATACCCTAGACTAGTTGCCATGATGATGGGAATGGCATGTACCTGCTGGTTAGAACCTTCCTATCAATTCTGTGACAAGACACACAGCTATTTCCTGTTGTGGGAAATTTTGGAGGGGCAAGAAAAAGGAAGACAGGAAGGGAAGAGAGACTCCTGACAAAATCTGGCAAAGGCTCTTTGAGGATTTACAACCTGTCCCTCTCAGGCAACAGCAAATAGTCCCATCAAAATGAACTTTGAAATCTGGAGTAACACTTTTGAAAAGAAATCTTATAGTGTTATACTCGGGATTTTATTTTATTTTATTTTATTATTATTTTTGGCCACGCCATGCGGCTTGCAGGAATCTCATTACCCGACCAGGGATCGACCCCGGCCACGGCAGTGGAAGCCTGGAATCCTAACCACTAGGTCACCAGGGAACTCCCTATACTTGGAATTTTAAAATATGCATACTTCTTCATTCAGCAAACCCACCTTTAACGATCTTTCAAAAGACAAATATGGGGGCTGTTGTGGTAGGCAGACTTCTAAGATGGCCCCCAACGATCTAAGTAATCCTACTGGTATCCATGGCACTTGAATAATCCTCTTTGCCTGAGTGAGGGACCTACTGACTTACTTCTAGTGAATAGAATACAGCAAAAGGGATGGGGAATGCTGCTGAGATTAGGTTATAAAAGATTGTGACTTCCGTCTTGCTTGCAAATTCTTCCACTCTCTTCTGCCTGCTTACCTTGATGAAGCCAGCTGCCATGCTGTGAGCTCTCCTTTGGAGAGGACCACACGGCAAGGAACTGAGGGTGGCTTCCAGTCAATAGCCAGTGAGGAATGAAGGCCCTCAGGCCAACATTCCATCAGGAACTGAATCCTCCCCACAACCACTGAGTCAGCTCAGAAGCAGATCGTTCCCCAGTGTATCCTTGAGATGACTAGCCCCAGCCTACACCTTGCCTACAGCCTTGAGAGAGATCTTGAACTGGAGAGCTCAGCTAAGCTGTGCTCTGACTCCTGACCCAGAGATACTGGGAGATAATATACGTAGTTGTTTTTAAGCCACCAAGTTATGGGGTATCTTGTTACGCAGCAAGAGATAAATAATATGACTTTTAAGCATCATCGTTTACAATCACACACAAAAAAGGGAAACAACCCAAAAGTCCATTCTGAGGGAGCTAGTTCAATCAAGAATGATACATCCATACAAGAAATACTACTGGGCAGCCCTCAAAATGTAATGAGGCAATATATCTGTATTGAAATGGAAAGAAGTCCACGAAAAGGAAAAAGCAAGTTGCAAAACAACGTGGGACTTCTAAAACATAGCAGAGATCTAGATTTTGATTCCTGTAATCTCCAGACAAGCTCCTCATGCAGTGTTCCCATCTCAGAAAATAACAACTGTAGTTATCTAGTCGCTATAGGCAAACAAACAAAAGCAAAAAAGAAAGGAGAGATCATTCTTGACTCTTCTCTTTCCCTCTAACTGCTCATCTAATCCATCAGTAAATTACACAGTTTACCTTCAAATTTCCACCCCTCCCAGACTTCTCACCAACTCCACAGTGACTTCTCACCACCTCCACAGTGACTTCTCCCATCCAAGCCACCATCCTCTCTTTCTCAGGCAGTTGCAATGGACCTGACTCGTTGCCCTTGCTCTTCTGCAATCTATTTCCAGACAATAGCCAGAGTGATACTAAAAAAATATGAATGACACTAGGCCACTCCCCTCTCTAAAGCCTGTAAAGTTCTCTATCACAGTCAAAATAAAAACCAGAGTTGCTATGTTGGTTCACAAAGTCATGATCTACAGATCTGGGCCCTGGATATTTCTCCTTCCTCTACAAGTCTCCCTCTCACTCCCTCTCACTTATCTGCTGCGTCCACACTGGCATCCTTGATGTTTCTACAACACACCAAGTTCATTATCATTTCAGGGCTGTATTAGTTTGCTAGGGCTGCCATAACAGAGTACCACAAGCTGGATGGCTTAAATAACAGAAATTTATTGTCTCACGGGTTTGGAGGCTAGAAGTCTGAAATCCAGACATTGGCAGGGCCATGCTCCTTTTGAAGGCACTAGGGAAGGATCTCATCTATGCCTCTCTCCTTTCTTCTGTGGTTTGCTGGCAATCTTTGGTGGTCCATGGCTTGCAGACACCATCACTCCGATCTCTGCCTTCACCTTCACATGGTGTTCTTGTCATGGGCGTGTCTGTCTCCAAATTTCCTCTTTTTATGAGGACACCAGTCTTAATGAAGTAGGGGCCCACCCTAGTCCAGTATGACCTCATCTTAACTAACTGTATCAGCAATGACTTTATTTCCAAAGTAGGTCACATTCTGAGGTGCTGGGGCTTAGAACTACTACATATGAGTTTTGGGGGCATATAATTCAACCCATAACAAAGAGCCTTTGCAATGGCTGTTCCCTTTTCCTGGAAAGCTCTTTACCCAGTGTGGTTGCCATGAGGATGTGCTTCACAGCCATCCAACTTACAAGGAGCATAACTGACCAGGAGTCATGGCTACTGTGCTCTGAAATCCATCTCTGCATCTGTGATAAAGTCATACCGTCCACAAGCTACCCCTGGTCAGCGACTGGGCAGGGCAAGATTGCCAAGGCAAGCCTACTCCTGGGGGATGAAAAATTCACCTGATAGGGGACTTTGGCTCAAGGGCTCTCCCCCAGCCTTGCCAAACTCTCTCAGAACAGCATACTCTAGGAGGCTTCCCCTCAACCTTCTGTCCTCCCCTCTCCTCTTCACCTGGTCTCAGACTTGCATCATAATCTGACAGCACTCCCAGGTTCTCACCAGGTCTCTCCCCATCTTCCCTCCTAGTCGGAACAGAGTACTCAGAAAGGCCCTGAACTGGACTGAATGCTTTGCTGTACCTGACTTGAAATCCTTAATAAGTTATTTTTTGAAAAAGGAGACTCACATTTGCACTTTGTACTGGACACTGGTCTTGTTCACAGGGGTTGCTTTAATAAATCTCTTGCACGGCTAATCCTGCGTTAGTGTCTACTTCTTGGAGGACCCAGACTGACACCCCAGATATCAGCATGACTCTTTACCACTTCATATAAGCCTCTGCTCAAATGTCACCTCCTCAGAGAGGCTTCCTTTGCTGTCCTAAATATAGCAAACTCCACCCAACCCAGTCTCTCTTTCTCTCTCATTATCCTGCTTTTATTTTCTTCATAGCTCCCTCTGATTTTACTGTATCTTTTTATTTATTGTTTGTTTTGTCTTCCCCTTGAGAATGTAAACCACACAAAGACTTGTTTTGTTTAGTGTTGTACCCCAGCACCTATAACAAAGCCAGGCTCGTAATAGGTAGCCAAAAATAATTTGTGATAAATTAATATATTTTAAAAATCATATAAAAATCACCTAGATCTTCTTTCAGTTCCAAACATATATAAAACATAACCTAGTGTGACCATCTTGAGAATGTACTTCACAGACCTATAAAATATAACTTTTTAAAAACACAGGCCATAAATGAAGAGAGAATCCAAAGCCAAAGCAGGAGGCATGAGAGCAAATGCTGCACTCACCCAGAGCGGGGCTGAATCTGGATACAGCTGCATAGGAGCCTGGGGCGGAATTTTAATGCTCAGGTGAGGACAGGTAATGTGGCCTGGGCCCAAGCAAGGTAGGGGACTGGAGCCGACATAACTGCATACAGTCAGAATTCTTGAAAACCTGCCTCTACATGAAAGTAGGACCAGAAAAACTACCACCACTCCCTAGTAACTCAGGAAAGAGGCCAGTAAGTGTGTATTCTGCCCTAGTCTCAGTGTGAAAAAAACGTATCTCATGAAAACACAAAACATCAAGCGTGTGCCGTGTACAAGTGTGATACCCAAATATACACTGTTTAAATTGTGCAAGAATCCTGAGCTGATAAATTACGATAAAAATGTTCCTAGGACCAGAGAAACCTTTGCAGAAGCAAACTCAAATTGCCCTGTAGAAATGTTTTCATAACTCAGGACTCATAAGATTCCCTCAGAATAAACAAGTCCTGCTGAACAAACCAGACAAAGAAACAAACCAGTCAGAGGGAGAGGCCACATACATAACAAGCAGAATGATTAGCACCGCAAGAACTGATGGTAATAGAATAATCTGATGGAACTAGAAACTAAATACGTTTAAACGTATTTTTAAAGTAAAAGAAGGAATAATAACTATAATGAAAGAACCAGCCTCTATGAAAAAAGAAAGGACAGCTTTGGGAAAAAAAAAGAACTAAATAGAAATTTTAAAATGAAAAATACAGTGCTAGGTTGAATATTAGCTACAGCTAAAAAGAGAACCAGTATCATGGAAGATGGGTCTGAGGAAAGTACTCATAATGTAGTAGAGAGAGGAAAAAAAAAGAAATAGAAAAATGTGAAAGAGAGGTAATAAGACATGGAGAGTATTTTATTTGAGAAAATAAAATATCCTTTTAGTTGGAGTTCCAGGAGGAAGAAGTAGGATAGGCAATATTAAAAAGATAATGGCTGAGAATTTAACAGAATTAAAGTAATACCTGTGATGTTCATTGGAACCATCACAAGTCCCAGGTAGGATTCAAAAGAAACACACACACACACCTCAGAACCAAAGAGAAAGTCATGAAAGCAACAAGATAGAAAAAGAGGTTACCAACCTAATAATGGCAATTAGATTAGCACAGGAGTTTTCATCAATGACACAGAAGCAAGAAGATACTGGAATAACATACTCAAAGTGGTAAAAGAAAATAAATGCCAAACTAATATTCTATAACTAAATTCCTGCTCAAAAATGGGGGTGAAATAAAGACATATCTATACAAAGAAAAGAATATCCAAGAGAGTGGCATGGACATATATACACTACCAAACGTAAAATAGATAGCTAGTGGGAAGCAACCGCATAGCACAGGGAGATCAGCTCGGTGCTTTGTTTCTACCTAGAGGGGTGGGATAGGGAGGGAGGGAGACGCAAGAGGCAAGAGATATGGGAACATATGTATATGTATAACTGATTCACTTTGTTATAAAGCAGAAACTAACACACCATTGTAAAGCAATTATACGCCAATAAAGATGTTAAAAAAAAAAAAAGAATATCCAATTCACAGAGGCTCCCTGAAAGAAAATATTAAATAATAATAGTACATTTCAATTTAAAGTAAATTAAACTAAGAACAAACTAAGATAAACAATGAGCAAAGAAGATAATAAAAATAATAAATTTATAAACACCCATACTATTTAAATTTTTTTAAGATTAATGGAGGGGAGAAGTTATAAACAACTTGGAACTAAAATATTAGATAGCAATAATATGGAAGTATGATTACCTTAAAGTATTTTAAGGTCCTTGTGTTGTTTGGTAGAAGAATAGCAATTTTGAAGAATAAAAGTTTTTAAAGCTAAGCATGCATATTATAATTTTAGGGGAAATGAAAGTGGGGATGGGGAAGAAGAAATGTAATGTATAACTTCCAAAGTAAAAGTGGGGAGGAAAAGGAAAAAAAAGAACACTCATATGAGATGTGTACAGATAAATAAAATCAGAAAGAATTTGCCATGGGCAGATCCTCATTAAAGGAAATTTAAAGACTGTAGTTCAAGCCAAGGAAATTGATCACAGATGAAAGACATATAAAAGAAGCTAGAAGGAACTGAGCGGATACAAGAAGATACAAGATATAAGATCCCAAGCTATAAGAAAATTAAGAGGACAGAAAGTGGTAAATATATAGGCAAATCAGTACAAGCATTGACTCTATAGAAGAATAAAAGAAGCAATACCTTGTGGGATTTTTAAAAGAAAAGAAATATATAGACTTAAAATATACAAAATGACTAGCATACGAGGGGGCAGAAATGGAAAAGGTGTTGTTCAGAGTAAAGTAAAGATATTGATCGCTTTAGATTTTGGTAAGTAAAAGATACAAGCTATAATTACTAGGTTAACCACTAAAAGTATAAAAAACAGATGGTATAATTTTCAGAGTGGTACAGAAAAAAAAAGTGGAGTGAGACAACAAACTCAGTCAAGCCAAAAGAAGACAAGAAAAGAGAAAAGAAACATAGAACTTGGGGGACAAATAGAAAGCACAAAAGACTCTGGCAGACATAAATTAAAATATATCAGTAACGATGACAAATGCAAGGCCATTACATTTTCCAGTTAAAAAAATGGTAAATTTGAACAACTCCTGGGGCAGGCGAGGTCACATAAATGAGTAAACAGCAGGTACAGGAAAGCGACAGCTCAAATGAAAGGGTAACTGATACTTCCTCAGGGCAGGGGAGACAAGAGTATAGTGGGGCCTGGGGTAAACTGGTGAGAGAATATCTGTCTGAAGAAGGCTGTTCTCATGGATTGCTGCCATGTGGGAATATAGCCCAGTGCTATGTATGTCAACTTTCAAACAAAGCTGGAAATTCTGAGTTTTATGGGAAATCTGATTTTTAAACATAGGCTATTAGTTGTTTAAAAAAGCAATTCTTGAAAAAAAAAAAAAGAATATGCTATTAACTCAGTGAATGGAAGAAAAGGAAATAAAATGAAACAAGCAACCAAGCAAAGAAAAAGCACAATAAATAAAATGAAGAAACAAAGACATAAAACAAAAGAAAAAAAGAGCCACCTCTGGAAGCCTTTGCAGCACAAATGGAAGTGATGGCTTCTACTAAACACCCACTGTGATCCACACCCTGTAATTTCCACCCTGTTCAACCTTATCATTTGGCTGAAGATACCTAACATTAAAGGATGGGAAAAACACTGAATAATCCAAACATAAACTACACGGAGCACCAGTGGTGACTGAAAACTCCAAATAATGTCTGGATGTTTATTCCATCAGTTCTGCTTACACCAAGTCTCCTCTGGGGCTTACTGGATACCTGGGCTCATCTACCTGTTAATAAAAATAGTGATGTTAAAAGATACCTGAAAGGATGGAGGAGGAAGCAGAGAAGGGAAAAGGAGAATCAAGGATGTTCACCTTATGTGACTCTGAGTCTGTTATTTGAGCCAGTTCCTGGAATGTCAGTTCTTCCCCATGGCCTGTGAGGTAAGGTCCCAAATGTTCAGCGTGGCTTCCAAGGCCTTTCAGACCCGGCTTATTGCAGCCCCTGTCTCCACACCTCGGCCCAGGCTGCTGCCCCTGCCAGGATTCCTGTAGTCTCCCCGTCCACACTGCAGACCAAACCCACTCCCAAGTGAAGCATTCTCTAAAGGTTGCTTAAGGTGCCTGATGAAATCCCTGTATGAGGAATACATCTCATGGCTATTTTTAAACTTGGGCTCTGCAAAAATATGTGTAATGAGACAAAGACAATTGTGTTCATCATAATGCCAGAAGGCCTGAGGGTAAATGGATTGGCCTGATGGGGCTGCTCCCAGCAGGGGATGCAGCTATGGTTGGGACTGGACTCTTTTCCCAGAGGTTCTTGCCTGTGGACGGGCCTCCTGCTGAAGCTGTCTCACCAACTGGAAAGCAGAGCTACAGTGCCTACGGTCTAATCTCCATGGGCTGTACCTAAATATTCTAAGGCTTAAAAGAGAATACAGGACTTCCCTGGTGGCGCAGTGGTTAAGAATCCACCTGCTAATGCAGGGGACACGGGTTCGATCCCTGGTCCGGGAAGATCCCACGTGCCGCGGAGCAACTAAGCCCGTGCGCCACAACTACTGAGCCTGCGCACCGCAACGAAGAGTAGCCCCCGCTCGCTGCAACTAGAGAAAGCCCACGCGCAGCAATGAAGACCCAACGCAGTCAAAAATAAATAAATAAATCGATAGATAGATAGACAGAAATTCACCAAGACCTAAATAAAAAAAAAGAGAGAATACAAAGAGAAAAGCATACAAATGAACAAATGCTTAAGTAAATGTCTATAAATATATGATGCTTACTTGTTAATTTTTAAATCTAATATTCAAAGATACTTTATTCTATATGGTAAATTACGTTGTCTCACTTTTTAAGAACACGTGAATGCGTAACTCCTGAGAAATCAGAGCAATCATGAATTGAATGAGTTAATTATAGTCAGTTTCAAAAGCCAAATGATAAGAACACTTTTCATTTCTTGCAGCAGAAACTACATTTAACGTGGGCTGTGGGCGAACGTTGAAATGTTCGGCATGTGTGTGGGCAGAAAAGGACCCAGGGCCTCAGAAAGAAGGCCATGAAGATCTGGTCCCGTGCACAGCTGGAGGGGACACGGAGGGCTGATGGGACGTGAAGCAGTGCAGGGGACGTGGCAGAGGGCTGGTCATGGCTGAGGTGGGCCCCTCCTCTGCCCCCCACCTCTCATGAAATCATTAATAAAACTACAGGCCCAGGAAAATGCTGATTTCCATTGGATTTCTTGCAGAAATGGAAGAAGGATAAGGCTCAGAATCCAGGTCGGATTCTGAGTAAAAGTGAGAAGGCTGCATGATTCAGCAGCAGGGGCAGAGAAGGAAAAGGGGGGCCAGAGCAGGGGTGAGGGGGGCAGAGAAGGAAAAGGGGGGCCAGAGCAGGGGTGAGGGGGGCAGAGAAGGAAAAGGGGGGCCAGAGCAGGGGTGAAGGGCCATGTTGAACTCACAGCACCAGGAACTGGGGTTCAGGTCAAGTTCTCCCTAAGCCTTTGAGGGGCAGGAGTGCCCCAATGAGACATGTTACCTGCATTTCATGATGGATGCTCTTCTGAAAAAGCGCAACCAGTCAAGATTGTCTGGTGCTAAAGACAGATTGGAAATAAAAGTGATCAGGCGGCCTTCATAAGGGCTCACCTTCAGAGAGTCAAGCTAATGAAGAGAGTAGGGGGAGGGGCTAGACAGCACAGAAGCCCTTGATCCAACAAGGTCTCCCAGGGTTTCCACGGAGGCCTGCTGCCTACCAGGTGCGGGCTGAGGAGGCGGTCTTCATGTTTCCAGTTAGAATGGACCAATATTAAAACCAAAGTGGAACAAAAAACCTGGGTGGGGCAGGAAACCATAGGAAGTGCATGTTTCTCCCTGTGCAAAGCTGATGGGTGGGAAGCAGAAAACAGAGTAGACTAAAGTCCATTATTGTGAGCTTATTTTTACTTTACATAAAAAACATAAAGAACTTGGAAACTATTGGCTGTCAGCCTCCAACTTCGAAGTCACTCTAACCCATCCACATTAAAGGGCCACCCTAAAGCCTCCCCTGCAGCAGTCCCAGGAGGATTCCCTTCTGTCTGGTCCAGAGGTTGTTCCTGCTGCACTTCAGGCCTGCCCACCTCCTGAGCCCTGTACCTGCCCTGTGGGCTCGATGCCTGCACAAATCAACCCCTATGCCCCCTCCATACATTTCTTCTCTTGCTCTCTCAGAACTCAGGATCCCATGCATCCTGGGGCTTTGTCTGCAGGCACTCATATCCAGGTATTGGACTCACGAGGGGACCAGCCAGTAAACTATCAGTACACCCACACAGCCAGGTCCCGGTGCCCCCCTTGGAAGGGCTAGCCTGGGACTCTGAGACATACAGTGACAGTGAGCATACACCTCAGTTCATGAAAACTTGGCTCAGCCTTTAACAGCACATGAACCACCCTGGAAAGTCAGCCTTGCCACTGTTTTTGAACAGACCACTCTTCCAAGCTCTAGAATGGCATTTTCCATTGCCAGGTGGACAGTTTCAGCGGGACGTCTCGTTGGGATCCAGTCCACATGTTGGTAACATGTCAATAACCATAAGGATCATAGTCAATACTCCTATATATCACTTACTCTATATTATTAACTATTGTTAACCATAAAAGTACAAACTCCCAGGCTTCCCTGGTGGCGCAGAGGCTGAGAATCTGCCTGCCAATGCAGGGGACACGGGTTCGAGCCCTGGTCTGGGAAGATCCCACATGCCGTGGAGCAGCTGGGCCCGTGAGCCACAACTACTGAGTCTGCACATCTGGAGCCTGTGCTCCGCAACAAGAGAGGCCGCGATAGTGAGAGGCCCGCGCACCGCGATGAAGAATGGCCCCCGCTTGCTGCAACTGGAGAAAGTCCTCGCACAGAAACGAAGACCCAACACAGCCAAAAATAAATAAATAAATAATTTTAAAAAAGAACAATTTCATAAAAAAAAAAAAGTACAAACTCCCTGAGCTGTTATTCAAGCCTCTTTACAATAAAAGGGTCCAAAACCTACATTTAATTTGTCCCATCAGTACTTCTTGAGCACCTGCTAGATCAGGCTGGGTTTGCTGGGGTGAACAAAACAAACATAATTCTTATCTTAATGGAGCTTATAATCTGGTGAGGGAAAAGCCATTAAACACACACACACACACACACACACACAGACACACACACACACACACACCCCACGATATATAATTACAACTTGTGCTGTGTGCTAAGAATGACAGAGCAAGTGTTAAAAGAGAGTACAGTGGGGCAAGGGGTAGTTTAGATGCTGGGCCCAGAACTCTGGTTTCCAAGTCAATGCTCCGCTAAGCATCCTGGAAGCAATGAAGAGAAATAATTTCCTGTATCATGGGCAGTCACGTCCCAAATGAACGGAAGCATAGCTGGATCAAGCATAATTGATGGTAGTTCCGGGGCATCCAAGCATCAGGCTTTCACATTTGATTATACCTTTCACCTGGCACTCAAGGTCCCACATTCTGACTACAACCTAGTTTTCCAGCTTTGTGCCAGTTCTGCGGTTCTAAAGGCGAGGAGCAGAAAGCCATCTGGGCTAGTGGAAGAGGAGAGTGGTGCTTTTAAGGATATAACGGCAATAAGGAAAACGCAGGACTTGGTCTGTTTGAATTGGAATGAGAGCCAAGGCAGCTTGAGAGTCCTCAGTGTAGGGAGACAGTTCTCCATGTTGTTTCTGCAAGTCTGATCCCCAGACTATCTCTTCTGGAATGTTCCCCTTAGCAAACAACCTAGGAAGCTAGAGACAGTGTGCCCCTCCAGATCAGAGGGCACATTTGTTTCCTGATCAGCAGAGTAAAGACAGGGAACAACCCCAGCCCAGAGAAGATCTGTCTACACTCCAGGGTAATAAAGATAATGGCACTGTCTCTGGAGGGGAGGATGGGTGGGTCCCCCTATAAAATTGGGGGTTTCCTAAGTTCAGTGCTGCTGAGCTGGGGAACAGGCCCCTGTGTGCACAGCACCCACCTGGGCCCACATCCACATCACCCCCATGGGACTTGAGGGGCAAGGGGAACTCATGTGAACAGGAAGTTCACACTGCCTGAGGGACCACGAGTCGTAAACTACCTAGATGCTCGTGATCTAGTAGCTCCCCTCTCTAGCCTGCTCCTTAGGGACTGCTTGGTCACTTGACCCTTAGGAGCACGAGTTTGAAGATCTCCACTCTTGTGTTTGCTATTGATGACTCAACTATTTCCACAGGTTCTCCAGGTACATCTTTCTCACCTCAATGCTGTGTATCTTTTCTCTGCCTTATAACATGGTTTCTGCCAAATCACGATTTCTGTCTTCTCTAATTTGGGTTGCTTATGGCCTTTTAGGTGCATCCTTTCAGCTTTCACTGCTGTCTGATAATCTTTATTTCCAATATCAGATTTCTGAGGAAAATAACCTATTGCGCCAACCTGTCTCTGATGGGACAGAGATTTTCAAGCCAGGCCAGTCCATAGGTCTGTTAATATGCAAACTGGCTCCCCTTGAGTCAGGTGATGATTATTTATCTGTTGTCTTTCAGCCTCACAACTGCCCTCCTTTACTCTGCTCTGTATCGCCCCTGGGGCTGGAAGTCCGCAAATGACTTTCCCAAAGTCCCTTACCAACTGGTTTCCTATTATGTTGTAAACATGGGAGGAGAGGAGGGAGAGCATCAGGTAGAATAAAGACAAAATCTTTCTGAATTTAGCTCTTACAGGGTGGCAGCTGTTGTAACAGCAGCAAGAGTAGGGTGATTCAGAACTCTAACCATCCCACCTAACTCAGCTCAACATTCAGCCCAGCAGTTGTCAGGGTACCGTGCAAACATGATTTTTTACACAGAGATTCAAGACTGGTGTCACATCTACAGAGAGTTCATAATACACCCACTGAGTGGCACTGACTTAATCACACAGGGCACTCTTTTGCATACCCAGCAGAACTGCATGACATCGTGGGGGGCAAACCGTGGGAAGCCCAGCTTACAGAATGTACATTTCAAGGCTGCCTGTGCCCGCTTATCTCGCGCCAGGGTTAGGAGGAGGACTGGCCTAGGGTTGTAGCCATCCTATGGCAGGGGCTCAAAATCATTCCTACTTATTCTGGAAAGATTGGTAACTTGCACAGACTAAAGGGGTGAGCCATGATGTTTCAAATGTCTGGTGGGGATTTTAGATAATTTTGATTCCCGTCTTCACTTTGGAAAATTTAGATGCTGCCACCAGGTTTTCTTTCCAGCCATCTTGGGCTTGTTTTTCAGTTTTTCTCTGCTGTTTCATACTCACATGTATCTTTTTGCCCTAGCACAGCCTTTTGTCAACAGTATTCCCTTTTACTCCTCCTGGTCTGTCCTCCTCTTTCACTTGTGATTTACCTCCCTTGTCACTTAAGCTTTCTCAGCTATGCACAGAAACCCAACAGAAGCCTTTTGTGTGGGGGGATTCCCTCCCTCCCAGGCAGTTCTGAAAGCAACAGGTGCCCCTGCAGAGGCTTTGGTTGGACCTTAGACCTATACCCAGCAGCTGCTAATCCTGGGCTCTCACTCTTTTTTAAAAGCAGTAAAACGGACTTCCGTCAAAACCAAGTGTGCTGGAGGTTAACTCTCTCATCTTGAACTCAAGCCACTCTTGCCTCGAAATTTTCCAAAAACACTAAGCTAATTTCTCTCACCATGGGAGGAGAGAAAGACTATGCTACTGGTACAGAACACTGCTTACGTTGGAGGTGGCATGGATTTCCCTAATCAGCAGATAAATGCAAACTGCACGTGTGGGTGGGGTGGGAGTTGGAGGGTTCTTTGCAGGGTGCCAGAGCTGCAGGTAAAAGCACACATTTCCCTAGCTGGGAACAGGCCCTGGAAAGGGAACAACGCCACACCAGATGAGAATCTATTTCCTCTTTGTCCACGAAGGCATTAAGGCTCAATACTATAAGAGTAATGTCCACCTGTAAAAGAATACACAAACTAGATTCTCTACACTATCAACACAGATGTATCTCTAAAACAATCATGAAAATTTTTAAAAAAAACTATAAAACTTGATTTTATGTTGTTTATGGACTCATCCATATATACAGCAAAAGTAAAAATAAAAAAAAAAATGCAGGGGATCAATGTTTACCAAGTGCAAGAGTTGCTACTCTGGAGAGGAGTAATAAAGAATGGGGGTGCAGCTTTAGATGTATCTGTAATGGTTCATTTCTTTAATAAAAAGAGAGATCTAAGCTTTTGCAGCAAACTGTTTATGTCTGTAGATGTAGGCCGTGTGCATTTAGGTGTGTACCATATTATTTTCTGTATATTTCTGTTTGTTTGAAATACTTCATGACATAAATAATTAAAACATGAGAAACGGGGATTGTACAGTGGCATTCTCCAAATTACACACCTCTCGTTAAGCCCTGGAAGATGAGATTGATAGAGAAAGTTATGAAATCACATTCACTGAAATGTAATAGAGAACAAAAGACAGAAATAGGCACACATCTGTTTCAAAAATTATTTAGGATCCACAGATTCAATGCAATCCCTATCAAACTACCAATGGCATTCTTCACAGAATTAGAACAAAAAATTTTACAATTCGTATGGAAATACAAAAGACTCCCAATAGCCAAAGCAATCTTGAGAAAGAAAAACAAAGTTGGAGGAATCAGGCTCCCTGACTTCAAACTGTACCACAAAGCTACAGTTATCAAGACAGTATGGTACTGGAACAAAAACAGAAATATAGATCAATGGTACAGGATAGAATGCCCAGAGATAAACCCACGCACATATGGGCACCTAATTTACAACAAAGGAGGCAAGAACATACAATGGAGAAAAGATAGCCTCTTCAATAAGTGGTGCTGGGAAAACTGGACAGCTACATGTAGAAGAATGAAATTAGAACACTACCTAACACTGTACACAAAAATAAACTCCAAATGGATTAAAGACTTAAATGTAAGACCAGATACTATAAAACTCTTAGAGGAAAATATAGGAAAAACACTCTTTGACATAAATCACAGCAAGATCTTTTTTGACCCACCTCCTAGAGTAATGGAAATAAAAACAAAAATAAACAAATGGAGCGTTTTTATCATAAATGGGTGTTGAATTTTGTCAAAAGCTTTTTCTGACTCTATTGAGATGATCACAGGATTTTTTTTGTTTAATTTTTATTTATTTATTTATTTATTTATGGCTGTGTTGGGTCTTCATTTCTGTGCAAGGGCTTCCTCTAGTTGCGGCAAGCGGGGGCCACTCTTCATCGCGGTGCATGGGCCTCTCACTATCGCGGCCTCTTGTTGCGGAGCACAGGCTCCAGATGCGCAAGCTCAGTAATTGTGGCTCACGGGACCAGTTGCTTCGTGGCATGTGGGATCTTCCCAGACCAGGGCTTGAACCCGTGTCCCCTGCATTGGCAGGCAGATTCTCAACCCCTGCGCCACCAGGGAAGTCCCGATCACAGGATTTTTATTCCTTAATTTATTAATGTGGTATATCACATTGATTTGCATGTATTGAAGAATCCTTGCATACTTGGGATAAATCCCACTTGATCATGGTGTATGATCCTTTTAATGTGTTGTTGCATTCTGTTTGCTAGTATTTTGTTCAGGATTTTTGCACCTATGTTCATCAGTGATATTGGTCTATAATTTTCTTTTTTTGGTTTTGGTATCAGGGTGATGGTGGCTTCATAGAATGAATTTGGGAGTGTTTCTCCCTCTGCAATTTTTTGGAAGAGTCTGAGAAGGATCGGTGTTAGCTCTTCTCTAAATGTTTGATAGAATTCACCTGTGAAGCCATCTGATCATGGACTTTTGTCTGTTGGAAGATTTTTAATTACAGTTTCAATTTCATTACTTGTGATAGGTCTGTTTATATTTTATAATTCTTCCTGGTTCAGTCTTGGGAAATTGTACCTTTCCAAGAATTTGCCCATTTCTTCGTGGTTGTCCATTTTATTGGCATATAGTTGTTTGTAGCAGTCTCTTATAATCCTTTGTGTTTCTGCAGTGTCAGTTGTGATTTCTCCTTTTCCATTTCTAATTTTACTGATTTGCGTCCTCTCCCATCTTTTCTTGATGAGTCTGGCTAAGGGTTTACCAATTTTGTTTATCTTCTCAAAGAACCAGCTTTTAGTTTCATTGATCTTTGCTATTGTTTTCTTCATTTCTATTTCATTTATTTCTGCTCTGATTTTTATGATTTCTTTCCTTCTACTGACTTTGGGTTTTCTTTGTTCTTCTTTCTCTAGTTGTTTTAAGTGTAGGGTTAGATCGTTTATTTGAGATTTTTCTTGTTTCTTGAGGTGAGATTGAATTGCTATAAACTTCCCTCTTAGAACTGCTTTTGCTGCATCCCATAGGTTTTGGGTCGTCCTGTTTTCATTGTCATTTGTTTCTATGTATTTTTTTTACTTCTTCTTTGATTTCTTCAGTGATCTCTTGGTTATTTAGTAGCACACTGTTTAGCCTCCATGTATTTGTGTTTTTTACAGTTTTTTTCCTGTAATTGATTTCCAGTCTCATAGCATTGTGGTCAGAAAAGATGCTTGATACAATTTCAATTTTCTTAAATTTACTGAGGCTTGATTTGTGACCCAAGATGTGATCTATCCTGGAGATGTTCCATGTGCACTTGAGAAGAAAGTGTAATCTGCTGTTTTTGGATGGAATGTCCTATAAATATCAATTAAATCTATCTGGTCTATTGTGTCATTTAAAGCTTGTGTTTCCTTATTTATTTTCTGCTTGGATGACCTGTCCATTGGTATAAGTGGGGTGTTCAAGTCCCCTACTATTGTTGTGTTACCGTCAGTTTCTCCTTTCATGGTTGTTAGCATTTGCCTTATGTAGTGAGGTGCTCCTATGTTGGGTGCATAAACATTTATAATTGTTATGTCTTCTTCTTGGATTGATCCTTTGATCACTATGTAGTGTCCCTCCTTATCTCTTGTAACAGGCTTTATTTTAAAGTCATTTTATGGAGCTCAATATCAAAAAAACAAACAACCCAATTAAAACATGGGCAGAAGACCTAAATAGACATTTCACCAAGGAAGACATACAGATGGCCAATAGGCACATGAAAAGATGCTCAACATCACTAATTATCAGAGAAATGCAAATCAAAATTACAATGAGGTATCACCTCACACAGGTCAGAATGGCCATTATCAAAAAATCTAGAAACAGTAAATGCTGGAAAGGGTGTGGTGAAAAGGGAACCCTCCTGCACTGTTGGTGGGAATGTAAATTGATACAACCACTATGGAGAACAGTATGGAGATTCCTTAAAAAACTAAAAATAGAACTACCATATCATCCAGCAATCCCACTACTGGGCATATACCCAGAGAAAACCATAATTCAAAAAGACACATGTACCACAATGTTCACTGCCGCACTATTTACAATAGCCAGGACATGGAAGCAACCTAAATGTCCATCGACAGATGAATGGATAAAGAAGATGTGGCACATATATACAATGGAATATTACTCAGCCATAGAAACAAACAAACTAGAGTCTGTCATACATAGTGAAGTAAGTCAGAAAGAGAAAAACAAATACCGTATGCTAATGCATATATATGGAATGTAAAAAAAAGAAAAAAAATGGTACTGATGAACCTAGTTGCAGGGCAGGAATAAAGATGTAGACATAGAGAATGGACTTGAGGACATGGGGTGGGAGGGGGAAGCTGGGGCGAAATGAGAGTAGCATCCACCTATATACACTACCGAATGTAAAACAGTTAGCTAGTGGGAAGCAGCAGCATAGCACAGGGAGATCAGCTCGGTGCTTTGCGATGACCTAGATGGGTGGGATAGGGAGGATGGGAGGGAAGCTCAAGAGGGAGGGGATATGGGACATATGTATGCATATGGCTGTTGCACATTGTTGTACAACAGAAACTAACACAGTAATGTGAAGCAATTATACTCCAGTAAAGATTTATTAAAAAAAAAATTATTTAGGAATGGTCTGAGCCATCCTGCACACAGAGTACCCAGAGTGCTCTTTCTAAAGCCCAAATCTGATCAGGACCCCATGCTCAGGGTCCTCAAGGGCTCTCTCTTGCCTTCCAAAGCATGTCGCCACAGCCTAGAGCACCTCTTCTGATCTGGATCCTGCTCATCCCTCCTTGGACTCAATGCCACCATATCCATTACTTTGAACTCAATACCCCAGTCAGAATATACTTCTCAGGTGCCCCCAGAGCACCATTCTCTGATTTCTGGGCATTTGAGCATGCAGCATCCTCTGTCTGCCTTGAGCACTGTCCTCCTTTGGCACTCCCTGACCCCTGCCCTTGGCTCCCTCCCACCCACTCTTCGGTTCTGAGATTAGACCCACTTCTGGGAAGCTACCCCTGCCTCCCCAAATCTGAATTAGGTATCTTTATTCTGTACTTCCCAAATCATAACTCTTATCACAATGGAAGCCAACTGCCTGGCGGTCTCTTTTCCCACTAGAAAGAGAGCTCCACGTCAACAGGGACTGTATTCTGCTGTCCTCTGTATGCCTCGCACATGGCGTAATGCCTGGCACCCAGGAATCGTCCGTAAATATTTGTTGGTGAGTGGGAGAGTGCAGGAGGGACTGGATGAATGAATGGATCTAAAAATGGGACTAATTAGCTTTCCTAGTCACTTGCAACCCAGTGTCAAAGGGCCCGATAATCAGTTCATTTTCTGACAAACATAAAAATCTTAGTGAAAATCTTTCAACCATTGTTTGCTTTCTTAAAATGATCACGTTTTAGTTAATCAAATCTAGCAGGCCAGATTAAAAGCTATCACAAGATTATTCAAAGCAAAGGCTATTCAAAACTGGTAGACATTGGGGCAAAGAATAAGATAACATTTTACAAATTTATTATAATAATAACCTCCCAGTGATTACTCTATTAATTCTTTACGGTAATGTAACAAGACATCAGGACCAACAGCACAGCTAAAGCTCAAAAGAGGGAATGTATCTCTTGTGCTCACCATTATGAAACAGCAATGCAGCCAAACTTATGCCACAGACACACTTTCCCTCTGTGCTGTACATAAAAAGTATCACCTGGCTGGGCCTCTGCAGACCTGGGTCCTCTTATTTAAGGTCTTTGACCAACATAGAATTCCATGGCATTGCTTTGACACCATCTGGTCCAATCCCCCTACTGCAGATGACGAAACTGAGGCCCATGTCTTAGTGAATAAACAGGTAAAGAAGACCTACTATGTGTCAGGAGAAGTTCTAGGCCCGGGGGAGACAGGATGAATGAGACACACAATCCCTGCCCTGAAGATGCTCATGGTTTAGTGAGGGTGGTTTAAACACAAACACATACACACACATGCACAATCACAATCACAATGACATATTGAAAGTATTCTCTTGTGTGTTTGCAGAATTATGAGTTTGCTCAAAGAGGAAGAAGCAACTAAGAGTATTTAAGAGGACTCAAGAAAAGCTTCCCAAAGGAGATGAGATTTGAACTTGGTCATTTAAAGATGAGTAGGAGTTTGGCAGGAGACAAGAAAGGGCATTCAGGGCAGAAGGAAATGCATATATACAAAGACATAGTGTGAAAGCACTTGATCTGCTGGGGGAGAAGCTAGTGGACTTAACGGATGGCAGTAAGGAGTGGGAGAGGAGGTTTACAGAGATTACATTATGGCCCTAAGGTTTCATAGTAAAATAGCTCCAAGGCCCACCTAACATGGTTTCTTTTTTTTTTTTTTTTTAATTAATAGCTACTTTATTTATTTATTTATTTTTGGCCGTGTTGGGTCTTCGTTTCGTGCGAGGGCTTTCTCTAGTTGCAGCAAACGGGGGCCACTCTTCATCGCGGTGCACGGGCCTTTCACTATCGCGGCCTCTCCCGTTCCGGGGCACAGGCTCCAGACGCGCAGGCTCAGTAGTTGTGGCTCACAGGCCCAGTTGCTCCGCGGCATGTGGGATCTTCCCAGACCAGGGCTCGAACCTGTGTACCCTGCATTAGCAGGCGGATTCTCAACCACTGCGCCACCAGGGAAGCCTAACCTGGTTTCTTGACTCTCCTTCTAGGGGTCTTTTCACTGGACCTTGAGGCCTTTACTGCCCATGAAATGTAGCCATCTGAAACTACGATCATATTTAATAAATACCATCAGATGCTGTGGGCACCATGGGAAGCTCAAGGGGAGGCCAGATGGAAGCACAGAAAGTGAAATAGGAGGAGGATTATAACAACGATGACGACAACCAGAACAAAAAGATTATTTATCGAAGCCCCAAATAGCACGTCATACAGCCATTTTTTTTAAAAATAAATTTATTTATTTATTTTTGGCTGCGTTGGGTCTTCATTGCTCCGTGTGGGTTTTCTCTATTTGTGTCAGCAAGGGCTAGGTGCACACGCTTCTCATTGCCGTTGCTTCTCTTTTTTGTGGAGCACGGGATCTAGGCGCACAGGCTTCAGTAGTTGTGGCATGTGGGCTCAGTAGTTATGGCGAACGGGCTCTAGAGCACAGGCTCAGTAGTTGTGGCGCACAGGCTCTAGAGTGCAGGCTCAGTAGTTGTGGTGCACGAGCTTAGTTGCTCCACTGCATGTGGGATCTTCCCAGACCAGGGCCCAAACCCATGTCCCCTGCATTGGCAGGCAGATTCTTAACCACTGCACCACCAGGGAAGTCCCCAGCCATTTTTTTTTAATTTAGAAAATTAAGAATACCTGGGCAGAGGAAGATGATAATAATAATGATAATAATTGCAACAAATATTCCTTGTACTTTATGCTTTTAAAATCCTCTTTTACTTATATTATTTCATCACAAGAATAAGCTCATTATATAGTATGAACAAAATTAATATGTGGTCTATATAAAAAGAAGATATATTAGATATATTATTTATAACTGTTCATTTGAGGCCGTCACTGCTGTGAAAATATAAAACGGATACCTTTATGCTAAGCGATCTGGCACCAACTCCAAGTAAACCAGAAAGTTAGAAAAACAGAAAATAGAAGTGTATTTATGCTGTTTATTAAGGAAGAGAATGTTTTCCTCTCAAATGATGAAGTTGTGGAAGAGGGCACAGCAACAGGCTCAGAAAAATAACTGCAGCATCTTTTTAGGACATTTTAGGTCCCACTATAATTTTGCCAGAGTAAGGCATTTTTTCTTTCTAAAAATAGTCACTGTTGGGGCTTCCCTGGTGGCGCAGTAGTTGAGAATCTGCCTGCCAATGCAGGGGACACGGGTTCGAGCCCTGGTCTGGGAAGATCCCACATGCCGCGGAGCAACTGGGCCCGTGAGCCTCAACTACTAAGCCTGCGCATCTGGAGCCTGTGCTCCGCAACAAGAGAGGCCGCGATAGTGAGAGGCCCGTGCACCGCGATGAAGAGTGGCCCCCGCTCGCCACAACTAGAGAAAGCCCTCACACAGAAACGAAGACCAAACACAGCCAAAAATAAATAAATAAATAAATAAAATTAAAAAAAAAAAAGATAGCCACTGCCCATCAACCTGCTTAGTTTTGGAGAGTCGGGGAAAAGACATGCATCAGGATCAACCATTCTTTTTCTACACGCCAGATTAGAAAGGTAATTCCTTAAAGATCAGTAGAAGCGTTTTTATATTTTATAAGTACCTTTTATTTCACATCATCACTTTTATAGGCATACCTCCTTAAACTCCAGTCTGAGATACTTAAACTGAATATAGTCTTCTCATCCCCCTGCCCCTCACCACACCGACTCAAACTGAGAATCCTTATAGCAAAGAAAAAAGAACTTTGCAAATGAGATTTGAGAGTGGGGGAAGGGAAGCCCAGGACCTACCAAAGGCAAATTGCAGAGTATTTCTTTGTAAAACTGAAAACACTGCATGTGCACATATCTGTTTGTGTATGTTTGCATGAGGAAGGAGAAAGGTGTGGAACAATTCGGGCCAGTCCATGGAGGAAATGGGAGGAAGGAAGTGGGAAAGAAAATTAGAGGAGAGATTATTAACTTTTCTTCTTGTATCCTCATAATGTTCACACTTGTTACAATGGTTGTAAAATGTCATACTTTTCTTTTAATTGAATAGAAAAAAACTGGAAAGAAAAACAGAGCCCACGAATTTTTTAAAAAGTTGATTCAATAAGCATTCCCTGAGTAAAATGTATCCCACAGCAAACAAATAGTCTCTTAAGGCCCAGGTATCTGACAGGTAATCTGCCAGCCAAATACCACCCAAATGACCCTCAGGGTGGAGCGTACCAGAAGATTTTCGGAGAAAGAGTTCATCTACTATCTGGCCCCGTAAGTAAGCAGACCAATGGGGTTCAACCACTGACCCAAACTGCATTTGGGAACTGCACGTTTAGAGTAATTATTAATTGTATTTGGAGTGGAAGAGTATTAACTCCAGTTTTAGACTGTTTGGGTTAAGTGTACCAAATTTCTATTATGAAACTGAACTGACAGATTAAAAACACTAAGTGTAACCCAAGCTTTCAAGGAGGTGTCTACAGTACTGGGGAGCCTGTGTGGGTCCTGCCGGGGAAGGAGCAAGCCTTTGGAACCAAGCAGTCCTTGGTTTGCATTCTCGCTCAGTTACTACTTGCTTCGTGGCCTTGGACACATCCCTTGACGTCATGAGCTTCTGTTTCTAATGTGCAAAATAGGGATAAGTATTCCTTTCTTGTGGGTTGTAGAGAGAAGTGAGTAAGATCGTATACTTAAGTCACTTAACAGTCACACTGGCAAGCCATAGACACAAAAGAAAGGGAGCTGTATTACTAAATTATTCCATCACTCACTGATCTAGAGTGTGCTCTCTCTGCTCAGACTTTTAAGAATATACATTTGTGATGGTTCCCCTTCCCCATTCACATACGAGTTTAAATCATGTGGCAAAATTTGGATCCTGGAGATCTTGTTAAAATGCAAAATATTGGGTTGGCCAAAAAGTTCATTTGGGTTTTTCCATAAGATGTTATGGAACATTTCCATAAGATGTTATGTGTTTCCATAACATCTTATGGAAAAACCCAAATGAACTTTTTCGCCAACCCAATACTATTCAATAGGTCTGGATGGGGTCTGAGATGCTGCATTTCTAACAAACTGCTAGTGATGTGAATGCTACTGGTCTGGGTACCACAATTGGAGTAGCAAGGCTCTAGGGTAAAGCAGTTATAAACTAAAATAAAATAAATTAAGCTGAGGGAGATGGGATAGACTTTGAGGCAGTATTAGCTACTCTATCCATGTGCCTTTACACATTGAGCACACTTCCACGGTCGCACTGAGCACACTATTGGAATTCTCCTGTCTGCTCTATGGGTCGAGAGCACCCATCCTTACGGCCTCAAGTGTTGCTGCACTCAATTCAGATATTCAATCCAGTTATGCATCAAAAAGTGAACGGATCCATGAATGTGGTGAATGAATGAAATTCAAGGAAATTGCTGTTGGTTAATATATAAAAGTCTATATGAGTCTGAACTTCATACTTCTTAACTGCTGGGCTAACTTCACTTAAAATTAATGTTCTTGGGCTTCCCTGGTGGCGCAGTGGTTGAGAGTCTGCCTGCCGGTGCAGGGGACACGGGTTCGAGCCCTGGTCTGGGAGGATCCCACATGCCGCGGAGCAACTAGGCCCGTGAGCCACAACTACTGAGCCTGCGCGTCTGGAGCCTGTGCTCCGCAACAAGAGAGGCCGCAATAGTGAGAGGCCCGCGCACCGCGATGAAGAGTGGCCCCCGCTCGCCGCAACTAGAGAAAGCCCTCGCACAGAAACGAAGACCCAACACAGCCAAAAATAGATAAATAAATAAATAAATATATAGAGTGGTTAATAGAATTTCTAAAAAAAAAAAAAAAAAAGATGGAGTCCCATCCAAAAAAAAAAAAATTAATGTTGTTGGGATTAAGTACTTTATCTAGTTTGATAGTCAGGCAAAAGAACCACCAGGAAAGATTAATCCTGGGCATTCACCCTAGAAATACAAAGTTTAAAGAGTTCCCTTTATGGTAGAGAAGAAAAATCCAGAACTCCCCTCTCTCAAGGGAAGTCTCCTGTCCTCAGGGAACAGTAACTACGATTCCAAGTACCTCAACGGGACAACATTTCTTACAAAACCATCATGCTGGTAACACATTATATTATAATGAGCCTAGATTCTCTTTTAAGGCATGTAATAGCTTTATACCTCTACTACTCCAGGCTATAGGTTTTCTAAGTAATTAAGGATCACTAAAAACAAACAAAAACCCTGTATTGCTCTTATTACAAAATACAACAAGTTTTCCAACTGGGGCTTCACATCAGTATCAGCTTGTACAATCAAGTCATGTAGTCTTTACGTGGTTTATCTTACTGCACAGATAACTGGAGATTAGATTTGCCAAGGAAACTACTGTAGCAAAATCTGGTTTTCTTGCTAGGAGTTAGAAACCTCATTAAACCAGAAGGACCACTAAAAATTTAAGTTTCATTAGACAACACTAGGAAGCACTTGTCCAAATTTGATGTATTTATATAACATGATTTTTGGTTTTTTTGATCAGAGCCTCAAGTTCTAATTCAATTGGTCAGCACAGGCCTGTCTTCTTATGGCTCTTTTGTTGCAAATTTGGACATTGTGTGTGTGTGTGTGTGTGTGTGTGTGTGTGTACAGCCGGTACAATATCTACTTCTAAACGTCTCCAGATATGTTTAAAATTTTAGTTCTACAGCCAAAATGTTCAAAAAATTGGGTGTGGTAAGCTGTGATTCATCTTCTCAATAGAATAATAGGATTTCTATAAATATGGTACATTTACAATAGGGAAAACTATAATTACGTGCATCTTTAAAATTCAGCTCTGATGTAATCAACTCACCCCAGGTTGTCAGACGTACTAGTTTTTGTCAGTACAGGAATCCATCTATTCTAAACTGAATCTTTCTCCTGGGAAGCCTACGGCACACACTCTCCCTAAGCTTACCGGAGAACTTTTAAATCATTCTTTAATTAATGCTTTCAGCACCCCTGTGACCTCATTATGCTGTTGTTATTAAGCATTTGATTTTCTTGGTCCCGAGAGTTCTCAAAGCAAATACATGCTCCCCAGCAGACATTTATGTTTTCTTACAGAAGAGTTGGTTTCCCATGCACAATATAAAACAAATGCTAAATAGGATGATGGTTAAGAGGGCCCAGACTTTTTCCAAACATTTTCACAGTTGGCAGCATTCCACTTTCCTTTTCCTAAAAGCAGAGAAACCTAAGTGGTTATTCTTCTTCATGGGGTAAAAATATCTAGGTAAAAGCAGTCATGGGCTTCCCTGGTGGCACAGTGGTTAAGAATCCGTCTGCCAATGCGGGGGACATGGGTTCGAGCCCTGGTCCGGGAAGATCCCACATGTCGCGGAGCAACTAAGCCTGCGTGCCACAACTACTGAGCCTGCGCTCTAGAGCCCACGAGCCACAACTACTGAGCCCGTGAGCCACAACTACTGAAGCCCACGCGCCTAGAGCCCATGCTCCGCAACAAGAGAAGCCACCACGGTGAGAAGCCCGTGCACCACAACGAAGAGTAGCCCCCGCTCACCACAACTAGAGAAAGCCCGCGCGCGGCAACGAAGACCCAACACAGCCAAAAATAAATAAATAAAATAAATAAATTTTAAAAAAAAAGAGCAGTCAAAGAATATTCAGAGCAGCCTCCCCATAAGACATCCTTAGAAAAGCTCCCTATTTAGGTCTCCCATAAAATGCCATTGGGAGATTAAATTCCTACAACCTTTCTGAAGGTCACCATAAGCCCAGCGATACCCTTTGACTCACAAGTCACTTTTGGGTATTTTTCCACAGAAAAAATCATAGATGTGCAGAGAGCTTGGGTGTGAAAGCTTATGAATGTCTGTATCACAACACTGTTTATCACTCAAATTTGGAAAAACCTATCTTTCCCAAAATAGATCAGTCATAGGGTATCCATACAGTGTAATTCTATAAAGACTTTTAAAAAGCTTTAATGTAATATATGATATGAAAATATGTATGATTTAGTATTACACATAAACAAGTAGATAATGAAATAGCATATCTAGAATTATTTCAATTTCCTAAAAAATATACATATGTATATGACTGAAAAGAAATAAATGCAAAAGTTAACAATAATTAAACAGTAAGGTAGGGTGATTTTAAATTTCTTTGTATTTTCATGAATTTTTGTAGTTTAACATTTACACTAAATACGTATTATTGTATAATACTTTTGTAATTAAAATATAAAATGTTTTCCTCATTTTGTTCTCTTATCAGCATGACTATAGCCTTCATACATGTGAAATAAATTAATCACTAGATTAGTAGGAAATAAACGGGAATAAATAAAAGTCAGTGAAATGAAGTTAATGTACTATATAGATCTGGCATTCGCTTCTTATATTTATTTTTTTAACATCTTTATTGGAGTATAATTGCTTTACAATGGTGTGTTAGTTTCTGCTTTATAACAAAGTGAATCAGCTATACATATACATATATCCCCATATCTCTTCCCTCTTGTGTCTCCCTCCCACCCTCCCTATCCCACCCCTCTAGGTGGTCACAAAGCACAGAGCTGATCTCCCTGTGCTATGTGGCTGCTTCCCACTAGCTATCTATTTTACATTTGGTAGTGAATATATGTCCATGCCACTCTCTCACTTCGTCCCAGCTTACCCTTCCCCCTCCCCATGTCCTCAAGTCCATTCTCTACATTGGTGTCTTTATTCCTGTCCTGCCCCTAGGTTCTTCAGAATCTTTTTTTCTTTTTAGATTCCATATATATGTGTTAGCATACGGTATTTGTTTTTCTCTTTCTGACTTACTTCACTCTGTATGACAGACTCTAGGTCCATCCACCTCACTACAAATAACTCAATTTCGTTTCTTTTTATGGCTGAGTAATATTCCATTGTATATATGTGCCACATCTTCTTTATCCATTCATCTGTGGATGGACACTTAGGTTGCTTCTATGTCCTGGTGATTGTAAATAGTGCTGCATTGCCAACAAACACATGAAAGGATGCTCGACATCACTAATCATTAGAGAAATGCAAATCAAAACTACAATGAGGTATCACCTCACACCAGTCAGAATGGTCATCATCAAAAAATCTACAAAGAATAAATGCTGGAGAGGGTGTGGAGAAAAGGGAACCCTCTTGCACTGTTGTTGGGAACGTAAACTGATACAGCCACTATGGAGAACAGTATGGAGGTTCCTAAAAAAACTAAAAATAGAACTACCATACGACCCAGCAATCCCACTACTGGGCATATACCCTGAGAAAACCATAATTCAAAAAGAGACATGTACCGCTTCTTATGTTTAAATAAATTTCTCCCTGCAGATTCTCTACCAACTAGTTCCAATTTCTCACAGCTCATCCTTTTTCTGAAGCAGTTCAAGGATTCTTCATAAATCCAAGACAGCCAAGGAAATAAAATGTGCAAAGGAAGCTGGCCTTGGCAGAAGGGAGAGGGGTGGAAACCATGAATATGAATGGACGGAGCTTTCTGACAACAGGATAATGGGAGGAGGGAAATGCTATTCAGATGACAGCTGCCAGCTCCCTCTCCCCGCCTGTCACTCCCCTGCTGCCCACCCTCTCCTCCCAGCCTTGCTTCTCAGCCCACAAGTACGCTGCGGTGCTTGTAGCCTTTGTGGCGTTCTCACACTCCAAAAGCACAGAGGATAAAAGGCCACAGTGTTGAAAGCTTGTGCTTCAGAGAGTAACAACAGTGCTAAAAGTGCTTAAGAATACCTTGCTACTTTTCATATCAATCACAGCATTTGCCAAGCTACTCCCCAACCTACTGGGAGGTACAAGGGTGAGCCCTGTTTAATTAGCTTCGGGAATCTTATGAGCTGTGCTAGACCATTAATTAGAGGAGTTGTAGGAATAAGTGTGTGATGTGTGTGATGTCTGTGTTGGGGAGGAGAGGG
The DNA here is from genome assembly GCF_949987535.1 of Balaenoptera acutorostrata. Lineage (NCBI taxonomy): Eukaryota > Metazoa > Chordata > Mammalia > Artiodactyla > Balaenopteridae > Balaenoptera > Balaenoptera acutorostrata. The sequence continues at coordinate 49,104,652 of NC_080069.1, read as the reverse complement.
CTAGTTAGGCCACGGTCTTGGGAAACCATTTGCAAACGCACCTTTGGACAAACTTAAGAGAAAGTAGGAAGTTAGGAGAATTCGCTTCTTACTAAAAAATGTTGAAGGCAGCAGTACCCTAAGTTTTTGTTCTGGTACCCAATCTCTTTGAATACAAATACCACTTAATAATGCTTAAATTACTTATTCTCAATGCCAGAATTTTCTCATCTAAGCCAACAGAGAAAACTGTGATTTGTAGGAGCAGGGTCTCATACTCAAATGCTTTTAGCCGTCAGGTAGATAAAGGACAAATAGTGTCAGGGCACATGTGCCACTTAAAAGGGGTCAGGGACTCAGTACCAGCAGCAGTTGCTAATGTGGGGATAAAGACCTAGGATTGCTGGATCTTCTGATTTTCCAAGAGTAACTGGAAATTCAAATGTTTATGGAAAATCTGTGTATTTTTACAGGTTGACAACTAAAAAGAAAAATCAATGCTTTCTAAGCACAGACAAAACATCTCTGAGGACCAAAACAGGCCTGTGGACTGCCAGTTTGCAATTTCTGATTCCAAAGAACAAGATCTTAACATAGGATTTTTAAAGTGCATATTACTAAATTTCTCTGTATATGTATAAATGACCATCCAATGAACAGACTAGAAAAGAATCATGAGGGAACTTCCCTGGTGGTCCAGGGGTTAAGACTCTGTGCTTCCAATGCAGGGGACACAGGTTTGATCCCTGGTCAGGAACTAAGCTCCCACATGCTGCGCAGTGCGGCCCAAAAAAGAAAATTAAAAAAAAAAAAAATCATGAACTTAAATTCTAAACTGCCTGACCAACTTACCCTAATCAAGTTCCTAAATCCCTCTGGTGTGTGTTTCCCTCCTTTTATTAAAATAGGAGTAACGCACTAAGGTTTTACAATTTAAATATTTTACCTGAGAACTTACAAGAGCAAATGAATTTATTTTTACACCTCAGAGCTACTAATGACTTATTTCTTTTGGGTATTTAAAAAAAAAAAAAAAAAACGGAGGAAAAAAGGAAAATCACATAGAAGCCAAGGGATGAGACTGGAGTTCTGTCTCCTCACAATTCAACAATTAAGAACCTTCTCTAGGGCTTCCCTGGGGGTGCAGTGGTTAAGAATCTGCCTGCCAATGCAGGGGACACTGGTTCGAGCCCTGGTCAAGGAAGATCCCACATGCCGCGGAGCAACTAAGCTCGTGCGCCACAACTACTGAGTCTGCGCTCTAGAGCCCACGAGCCACAACTACTGAGCCCGCATGCCACAACTACTGAAGCCCGCGCGCCTAGAGCCCGTGCTCCGCAACGAGAGAAGCCACCGCAATGAGAAGCCTGCACACCGTAACCAAGAGTAGCCCCCGCTTGCCACAACTAGAGAAAGCCCACACGCAGCAAAGAAGACCCAACGCAGACAAAAATACAAAAATAAAATAAATTTTTTAAAAAAAAGAAAGTAAAATTAAAAAAAAAAAAAAAAGAACCTTCTCTAAAGGGATGAGTAAGAAAGCAAGCCTATTAACCCTCTAGGTTCATGAAGCAAGCCGTCATGTCAACCAAGTACTATTCTAATTGTCTTGGCAAGACAAACTCAGGTCCTTACTTAAAACACATGGAAAGGAAATGTGTCAGGTTAAGACATTTTTATCTGTCTTTAATACTGGAATATTAATCACATCTAATCCAAAGTGTATATTAAGATGAGTAACTCAAACACTGTCCAATTTAATAAACATTCTCAGTTTCCTAGGACAGACACATTATTATTTACAAATTTGCTTTCCACTCATGCCATTTCTCATTAGAAAGGCGACATCCGGTCTGTGAGGGAAATGAGTCATACTGGGCCACTATCCCACCTTCTGAGGGACAAGTCGAAGCAGGAAACGATTGGCTTTTTGTGTGTGTGTTGGTGTCAGTACAGGAAAACCGTGTATTCTAATACTGAACGATCTCAACATTGGGGCATCATTTTTTTCTAAATATTGTTTGCAACTTTCAGAACCATCTTATATCGGACAGAATTATAATTTTGCCCTTAAGTTTGATGTTGAAGTGATTCATAACATACAGCTATCACTGAATGTTGATGAATTTTTCATCGAAAATCAAGCTTTTAAGACAGTCTCATGTTAGATTTCTGTTTATTTACACCTAACTTAACTTCATCTTGTTCTGAAATGCTGTGGCATACTTGACCTGACCTCAGGATTGTGGAGAACTTCCAATGATTGAAAAATCACCATTAAAGGGAGTATACCAGAAACCAGACATCCAGAACTGAGTTGCCAATTCCCTTTAACTGAGTCTGGTTCACCTTCTTTAGTTTCTTCCTTTCTGTGTCTCAAATTCTCGGTACTGGGAACAAAACTGTGACTTTTTACCTATAAGGTATCTTGCGAGGAATGCCAAGTTCTTTGCAAAGCTGCCTTATTGTGCAATCCAAATAACGGAAAGCACAAACAGGTGTCTTACTGAACACATGGAAAGAGTCCTCATTTAAAACTCCAATTACAGCCATAGGACCTTTTTATTAAAAAGGCACTATTGGGGCTTCCCTGGTGGCACAGTAGTTAAGAATCCGCCTGCCAGTGCAGGGGACACAGGTTCGAACTCTGGTCCGGGAAGATCCCACATGCCGCGGAGTAACTAAGCCCCTGCCCCACAGCTACTGAGCCTGCGTTCTAGAGCCCGCGAGCCACAACTACTAAGCCCACATGCCACAACTACTGAAACCCACGTGCCTAGAGCCCCTGCTCCGCAACAAGAAAGCCACCACAATGAGAAGCCCATGCACTGCAACAAAGAGTAGCCCCCGCTCGCCGCAACTAGAGAAAGCCCGCATGTAGCAACAAAGACCCAATGCAGCCAAAAATAAATTAAAAAAAATTTATTTTTATAAAGAAAAGGCACTATTTATGAGATGAGGACTCCACATTGAGCAAAGTAATGTACTTCCAGCAAGGGAAAGTGTCAGAGAATTGATTGTTTTAGGGCAACCTTTCATTTTTTGCTTTACAAAAAGAGATGCTGCTAGACAAAAGGAAATTGTAAAATTGCAGTTCAAGTTTTACCTTTAGCCCCCAAGGCTCTTTCAGGAAATGCACACCCTCAACCAAAAGGACAAAGACTGGAATCTAACCCTGTTTGTCTTCTACTCTTCTGCCACCAGTTCAGCTCTCATTTCTTCCAAACACACACCATCCCTCCCCTACCAAGTCGGTAGATCTCTGGTTTCCAATCATTTGCTAAGCATTTTGTTGTAAGCTCTTCTTTCATACTTCACTGCCTGCCATCAGGTCAAATGAGGTAATGAGAGAATTCTCCACTTCAAACCCAAAACAACCTTTATATCAGCAGGTCTAGCCATATAGGACCTAGACCTACCTTGGTGGAGTTACTGGTCTGTGTCTCCTATACAATATCAAAATCAAAGAATATTTACACATTCTAATTCCACCATCCCTTCCCCATTCAAGAATATGCTTGTTTGGAGATTTAACTGTCCTTCATTTTCCTCCTGAAGTATAGGGTCTAGACAAACAATTACCTCTTTAACTTACCATGCTACATTCAGCATTTCACCTCTGAATAACTCAGTACATCCCACTGGATTAAAGGTAAATATTGAATATATTTTAAAAACAAACAAACAAACAAAAACCACCCTTCAGCCAACTGAGGGCTGTTGGTGGAAACTCTAGTCCAAAGATGGCCAAACACACACCTCCCTCGGTGCACAGCCAGAGCAGCCATCAGCCAATCAGACAGGCTCTTTCAGAATCTTCCCTAACTCTGCATCTCCAGGCCACTGCTCCTGATGGGTCAGACTTGGTTCTCTGGATGAAAAGCCTTTGTCAGGTGGCCTCCAAACCCTCAGTCCACCAGGATGAAAAAACTAAATCCTTATTACAGCCAGGAACATCTTCAGTCTTTTAAGGAGAACATCACAAGGAAGTAAGCACAGATCTTTTTTTTTTCTCTCTCTCTTTTTTAAAAAGTGAATGGTGTTGGTTTTTTTTAAACTTATTTTATTTATTTTATTTTTGGCTGCACTGGGTCTTTGTTGCTGCACTTAGGCTTTTCTCTAGTTGAGGCGAGCGGGGGCTGCTCTTTGCCACGGTGCTCAGGCTTCTCATTGTGGTGGCTTCTCTTGTTGCGGAGCACGGGCTCTAGGCGAGCCCGTAGTTGTGGCTCACGGACTTGGTTGTTCCGTGGCACATGGGATCTTCCCGGACCAGGAATCGAACCCGTGTCCCCTGCATTGGCAGGCAGATTCTTAACCACTGCACCACCAGGGAAGCCTCTTTTTCTTTTTTTAATCTAGTATTTAAGCCTAAGCATTGAGATCAGCAACTATAAAACATGCTGACAGCCCTTTGTGACAAAGTCCTCTATTATCCTGTTCATCTCTCTGCTGATTTCTTAGCAACCTCCCTCAGAGATCTGCCGACCCTTTTTTTTTTTTTTCCGGAGGGGGTGGGGCGTCTCAAAGCCCCTAAGTGTGAGCTGATCAGTTATTTCAGAGAATGAGAGGTGCTGACCCCACTGTTTCCCAATTCAGGAAAGTGGGAGCCAGACTCCAGGCATCTAATGGTTTATGACTAAAGAGCTAGGGGTGACTAAACTGGAGAGAAAACCTGATGTATGTGTGCGGCCTAAGAATCAAAAGGAAAAAGGAGGGCGGGGGAGGAGCAGGGAGTTGAACGAATTTCACTTTTCTTTACAAGGTACCTACATTTTACTAGAGGGAAAACTGACCACAAAATGTCAGACCTAGCAACTTTTTATTTCATGTTTTTGTCATTTTTCTCCATCTGCTCCAATTCAGAGTCCAAGTGCCCTAAAAGGCCAAAACAAGACTAGAACAAGACTTCAACTTCTCTCAAATTGGCAAGTTACCATAAACGAAAATGCAAGCAGAGGCAAACTGGGCCCAGCAGGCTGCTGTCCTTCACTCTGGGAAAAGGAGGGTCCTGGCTCAGCAGCCTGAGAGCTCTCCCGTGCTTCGGTCCCTTCTTCCTGATTACTTTGCCCCAGATTCCGACTTGAGCATTGCTAAAAATAGTGATCAGACCCCTCCAGAGTTTGGCTGTCTGGTGGCATCAGAATCATAGGCTAATCATTTAGTGGACCCTATAATGTGCTGCCCAGATGCCTTTAGGGCGGGAGCATTTATTCCCACAGTTGCAGGGAGTGCTGGAGGCTGCCAGCTCTCAGCCTCTTCAGGAATTACAGGTACTTAGAGCCACCTCGCTGGAGGGAGTTGCTGGCTAGGGTCTGAGCAGAGCACATCCAGTGCCTAGCTGATGGAGGGACATGAGGCCTGGCCCCCTGCCTGAGTGCATCCCAGTTCCAGAGCCCCCGTGCCTCGCAGTCAACCTCTCCCTCTGCCCAGATCTGCTGTTCTCACTTCTCTGCCAGGCGTTGTTGTCATAAGCAGCTCCCCATAAATCCCCTACATGCGAATCGCAGGTCTCAGAATCTGTTTACTGGAGAACTGACCTGTGGTCATCAGAAATGAGGTACGAAAAGTACCTCACTAGCCTCTCCTGCAATTTAAATGCATACATTGTTTACTGATAGCCCTAACCCTGTATCAGCCACATTCAGTGGATGAATGAAGGCACGGCCAGGCTGCCCGCCAGTCCAGCTGTAACAGCTACACTGCAGAATTTGTGCCATAATAGCAACAAATGCAGTCCTCATTTTTGCACAGTTCTGATATGCATGCATTTCAATGACTATGGTTTGGTTAAATAATACCAGTCCCACAATACCCCAGTTCAGATTTCAGTTACCACAGTATCTTATAGCAGTAATTGCATTAAGGACAGAGAGGGCTGCTTGCTTTTCCATCCACAAATCACAATGTAAATAACAGGTGCACATCATGACCAGTGAGCAATCACATCACTTCATCCAAAGCTTGTCGGTGATTGGTCACTGGACATCTAAGCAGGACAAGCAAGAGCTGGAGTGATGTTTGGCCCCAGGGGGTTGGGTAGGTGGAGGAAGGACAGCAAGAAAGCAGGGCCCCCTGGCCAGATGGTGGTTACTTACAGGCCTCTCCCTTGAGTGTTAGTGTCCTGAAGGTCTGAGAAGGGTAATGCAGTATGTTAATCCATCTACCTTCAAGCACAGGAAGGGTGGGACCAATATCAAATCCCAAGTATTAGTTTCCTATTGTTGCTATAACAAATCTCCACAAACCTAGTTGCTTAAGACAACACAAATTTATTATATTATAATTTGGAGGTCAGAAATCTAAAATGGGTGGCAAGGCTGTGTTCCTTCCAGAGGCCCCAGGGGAAAATCCATTTCCTTGTCTTTTCCAGTTTCTAGAGACTGCCCACATTCCCTGACTCATTGCTCCACATCACCCTGACCTCTGATTCTGTCCTTGAATCTCCTCAGACTCTCACCCACCTGCATCCCTCTTATAAAGCCCCCTGTAACTACCTTGGGCCCATCCTGATAAATCCAGGATAATGGTCTTTCTCAATATCTTTAACTTAACCACACGTGCAAAGTCCCTTCTGACATGTAAGGTAACATATTCACCAGTTCTAGGGATTAGAATGTGAAAGACCTTAGGGGGCCATTATTTGGCCTACCACACCCCATCAGGCTTTTCCAAATGATGGGTGCTCTCATGAACAGTGACCCCCATTTGGCTCCTGGAAAGGCAAAGCTGCCTGCAAACATCTGTGTCTGGAGCTGGACCCCCTGGGAGAGGGCAAGAACAAAGAAATGATTTAGCCTGGTATTTTGGTCCTGAATCAGCTTTGCTCAAAGACCTGCTCAAGCCACTAGTCCCTAGATACCTTCTACATTAAAAGTTTCCCCTTTTTTTTTCCTGAGGTATAATTTATTTAAAATATACTCATTCAGAATGCATAATTAAGGGTATTTGGACAATTATAGATACCATGTAGTCATTCCACATCAAGATATAGAACATTTCATTTTATAATTTGTATGGAAACACAAAAGACCCCAAATAGCCAAAGCAATCTTGAGAAAGAAGAATAGAGCTGGAAGAATCAGGGCTCCCTGACTTCAGACTATACTACAAAGCTACAGTAATCCAAACAGTATGGTACTGGCACAAAAACAGAAATATAGATCAATGGAACAGGATAGAAAGCCCAGAGATAAACCCACGCACTTATGGCCACCTAATCTATGACAAAGGAGGCAAGAATATACAATGGAGAAAAGACAATCTCTTCAATAAGTGGTGCTGGTAAAACTGGACAGCTTCATGTAAAAGAATGAAATTAGAACACTCCCTAACACCATACACAAAAATAAACTCAAAATGGATTAAAGACCTAAATGTAAAGCTGGACACTATAAAACTCTCTGAGGAAAACATAGGCAGAACACTCTTTGATATAAATCACAGCAAGATCTTTTTTGATCCACCACCTAGAGTAATGAAAATAAAAACAAAAATAAACAAATGGGACCTAATTAAACTTTTGTACAGCAAAGAAAACCATAAACAAAACAAAAAGACAACCCTCAGAATGGGAGAAAATATTTGCAAAAGAAGCAACCAACAAGGGCTAATCTCCAAAATATACAAACAGCTCATGCAGCCCAATATCAAAAAAACAAACAACCCAATCAAAAAATGGGCAGAAGATCTAAATAGACATTTTTCCAAAGAAGACATACAGATGGCCAAAAAATACATGAAAAGATGCTCAACATCACTAATTATTAGAGCAATACAAATCAAAACTACAATGAGGTATCACCTCACACTGGTCAGAATGTCCATTATCAAAAAAATCTACAAATAATAAATGCTAGAGAAGGTGTGGAGAAAAGGGAACCCTCCTATACTGTTTGTGGGAATGTAAACTGGTGGAGCCACTATGGAGAACAGTACGGAGGTTCCTTAAAAAACTAAAAACAGAGCTACTATATGATCCAGCAATCCCACTCCTGGGCATATATCCAGAGAAAACCATAATTCGAAAGGATGCATGCACCCTGACGTTCACTGCAGCACTATTTACAATAGCCAGGAAATGGAAGCAACCTAAATGTCCATCGACAGAGGAATGGATAAAGAAGATGTGGTACATATATACAGTGGAATATTACTTAGCTGTAAAAAGGAATGAAATAATGCCATTTGCAGCAACATGGATGGACCTAGAGACTGTCATACAGAGTGAAGTAAGTCAGAAAGAGAAAGACAAATATCGTATAATATCACTTATATGTGGAATCTAGAAAAATGGTACAGATGAACTTATTTGCAAAGCAGAAATAGTCACAGATGTAGAAAACAAACTTACGGTTACCAAGGGGAGAAGGGGGGTGGGTAGGATGGACTGGGAGATTGGAACTGACATATATACACTATTACATATAAAATAGATAACTAATGAGAACTTACTGTATAGCACGGGGAACTCTACTGAGTGCTCTGTGGTGACGTAGATGGGAAGGGAATCTAAAAAAGAGGGGATATATGTATATGTATAGCTGATTCACTTTACTGTACAGCAGAAACTAACACAACATTGTAAAGCAACTATACTCCAATATCAATTAATAAAAAAAAAACCCAGACTGTCTTAAGAAATTTAAATAACTCCCTCAAATAAGTATAAAAAAATAAAAATTTTAAAAAACACAAAAAAGGTGAATTATATGAATGGGCAATTCTACTTCTAGGTGCATAGATGAATACTGGAGTATTATTGGTATTAAAAAAAATTAGAAACAACAAAAATGTTCAAGGATAGAGAAATGGATAAATAAACTACAGTATATCTCATACAATGGAATTCTAAACCAGAGTTAAAATAAAGATCTAGATCCACTCATATCAATATGGAAAGGGGTTAGAAAGCACAATGTTGAATAAAAAAGCAAGTTGTAGAAGAAGAACAACAAAAAAGGTATAGAACATTTCCACCACCCAAAAAAATTCCTTTGTTAATCCCATGCCAAGCCCCAGACAACCACCGATCTGCTTTCTATAAATACAGACTGCTTTTGCCTGTTCCAGAACTTCATATAAATGGATTCATGTAGTATGTATTTCTTCGTGTCTCACTGCTTTGATTGGGCACAATGTTTCTGAGACTCAGGCATGTCGTTGTCCATACCTAGAGTTCAGTAAAAGGTACCACTTTCCAGGGAGTTTGGGAAGTACTACATTTATATTCTCCCTCCGTAGATGCTCACAATTCACACTGGCATAATCAAAGGTCTTGAGAAGCCCGGCAGTAAAAAAACAATTTTAACTTGCTTAACCATGAGTTTTATCAATTTGGTTTTCACATAGCATTGCACGAACACTTTGGGAATGACGCACTAGATTGTCCTCCGGCCCAGGTCAATGCCAGGGAAACAGCTCTGCAGGGAGTCTGCACATCCCTCCAGCTTCTCTTAGGAACCTAACGCTGAAGCCCTCCAGCTGCGAGGGAGAGGCTCTTCCCTTGCACCAGTCCTCAGGTGCCTGTTGGCAAACCTAGAACCTGTCTACTGACTTGCATGTACAAAGTTTGTGAAGGGACACATTCTTCAGGTGTCTCAGTTCTGCCTGAAGACTCATTTCCTGGAGAGCTGAGCTGTTGTGTTTTTTTTTCCCTTCCTCTCTTTTCCCTCTCCTTGACTTGGCTCTCAAAACTGAAGGGAAGAAAAATGACCAGGAAATAACGTGTCACCAAATACACTCATGAGCTTTGCTTCCCTCTGTTACCTGTCAAATCAAAGATTTGGGCAGATTGCCACATGAAAACTACAATGTTTTCTCCTTTTGGCAAATGGGTTGTTATCATCAAAGCCGACAAAAGGGTAGTCATTGCCTTGTTATTGGTGTGCTTCAGGCTGTAGTTCTGGAGCTCTACTGCCTGGGCTGTTTGAGTCACTGCGGTCTGTCTCAGGAATCACTGGAACTTTTGGGGGAACCACAGAAGGAGAGTCAGAAGGAAACTTGGCCATCACCCATTTGATTTTCTCCCAGAATCCTGGAATCTTCCTTTAATAGCTCTAATTAAGAGACTCTTCCTTTAAAAGTCACACATTTTACAACCAGCATCTACCTTTCAACCATTACTCACTTGAATAAATCTTCTGTCCAAGAGGACTGAGTAACTCGCCAAGCCCAGACCAGGCTCATGTGCCTGAGATGCCTTCTCTCATCTATCACATTTTCCATAATAATAACAGGAGACATTTACCGCACGCCTACAGCATGGTACGCACTGTGCCGGGTCATCCTACTGCATCTTGACCACCGTCCTATGATGTAATACTGCTACTCTGTAGACAAACAAACACACCAAACTATCTACTGGGTGTCTGTATTTACTGATATTATTTACTGAGTGTTCTCCGTATTTCAGACACTGAAATGCCAAGCACTTTACATTTTTATTATCGCATCTAGGAGTAGAAGTTATGGTTCCTCTTTTATAGGTAAAGAAACTGAGCCTTTTCATCTATTAAGCTAAGGAATCCAAGCATAGGGATTGACCAAGAAGCCTTAGCAGGACTGCGGGGGAGACTAAAGGGGTACGTTCCCTGGGAATATGGCCTAGACACGTCTAGAAAAGTGAATTCATAGAGGGGGCCTGCATCACTAAGTGCAGGAAATCAAAACTTTTATTATTTCATCTTGAAGGCCATTTTTCTAAAAATAAATAAATAATAAACATATATTAAACTATTGACACATACAGAAAACAATAGAGAGATAAGGCATTAGATACTCCTAACAAATGCATAGAAGATATCAAATGGAGTCTCAGATGAGCAGGCAGAAAACTGTGCTGAGTTTAAATTGAATTTGCCAGCAGGATAGTTCTTTGTAGGCAGAGGAATAATGCTAATATAAATCTTAAAACCATACAGTATGGCACAGTGGTTGAGAATCTGCCTGCCAATGCAGGGGACACAGGTTTGAGCCCTGGTCTGGGAAGATCCCACATGCCGCGGAGCAACTAAGCCCATGCGCCACAACTATTGAGCCTGTGCACTAGAGTCCACAAGCCACAACTACTGAGCTGGCGTGCTGCAACTACTGAAGCCCACACGCCTAGAGCCCATGCTCCGCAACAAGAGAAGCTGCCACAATGAGAAGCCCGCGCACCGCAACGAAGAGTAGCCCCTGCTTACCACAACTAGAGAAAGCCAATGCGCAGCAACAAAGACCCAACACAGCCATAAATAAATAAATAAATAAATAAATAAATAAATAAATAAAATAAATATATGTATATAAAAAAAACTTTAAAAAACCTATATAGTAAACCACCTGGTCTAAATATATGAGGAAATTGAAAATGGGGCCCACCAAGACTGTTTCTCAAGGTCAAACAACTCATTAGAACAGAACCAAGGTCTCCTAAAACTCTAACCCATCCACCACTCCAAGGAAAGCAAACAGCTCCAGTCCCAGTTGCTCTGAAGTGCCTGCCTCTCCGTTACATGAAGAAAGTCAGGTCTGGACTTAGCAAGAATGAGTGCTGTGATCTGTTAGTGATGTCTGCCATGGCATCATGACAAGAATGGTGGTACATATGGTACTTATCTGCACCTCTCCAGTATACCATGTCACACAATCTAAATCTACACAGAACAAACATATGGACACCAATGGGGGGAAAGTGGCAGGGGCGGTGGTGGTGGTGGGATGAATCGGGAGACTGGGATTGACATATATACACTAATATGTATAAAATGGATAACTAATAAGAACCTGCTGTATAAAAAAATAAAGTTAAAAAATTTTTTTAAAAAAATCTAAGTCTACACAATCAAAACTTTCGAGTGACTAATACAAATGTCTTTAGTTTTCTTTTTTTCTTTTTTAATTTTTATTTATTTTATTTTTGGCTGTGTTGGGTCTTGGTTGCTCTGCGCGGTCTTTTCTCTGGTTGCAGTGAGTGGGGGCTACTCTTCATTGTGGTGCACGGGCTTCTCATTGCGGTGGCTTCTCTTGTTGCAGAGCATAGGCTCTAGGTGTGCAGGCTTCAGTAGTTGTGGCACGTGGGCTCAGTAGTTGTGGCTCGCAGGCTCTAGAGCGCAGGCTCAGTAGTTGTGGCGCACGGGCTTAGTTGCTCTGCGACATGTGGGATCTTCCTGGACCAGGTCTCGAACCTGTGTCCCCTGCATTGGCAGGCGGATTCCCAACCACTGCGCCACCAGGGAAGCCCTTTAGTTTTCTTAATGTTCATTATTCACATAAAAGATACATTTATTCATCCAATTAAAAATACATATACACGCACACTAAGAGATATTGAGTTTTGTAGTTCTAATGCCAAGCCTTTATATCAATATATATTTGCTACAGACAGGCAGACAGGAAGGAAGGGAGGATACATTTCAAGTTCCCCCAATTTAAAGAAACATCAAATAAAATTATCAGCCCAATAAATTTATGAAACACCTTTTAGTGACAATATGTACTTTATTAATACCTTTATCCTCCCTTCAATGGGATTTTAACACATCTTCTGAAAAGAATAAACATGACAATTTCAAGTGACTTACTTGATGACAGCAAGAAGTTTATGTAGTAATAGAAAAAGAAAAGGGAGAAGAAAACAAAAAAAGAGGGGCAAAAGACATTTTACAATATAAAAGATATGAGTTTTTCATACTCCTCTTCTGTTTAAAACCAAAGAAACCACTGGGGTTACGATGCGATCATTGTCACTGCCTATGTTGCCTAATAAAAGAGTAATCTTATAATCCTCCACAGATACGATGTTCCACTGGAATTTGGGCATTAGATTTACTTATTTTCTAGTATTATCTTCTTTTTAGGCCCCATTTAGATCACAAAGTACATTCCCCTAAACACTGGCTGCTCAGGATATTAATAAGTGTGATTTTTTTTTTAAGTACGTGGTCAAATAAGTTTGTCATACCATGGGTTAAACAAGCTTAATAGGTGTCTTGCTGTAAGATTTCAGAGGCTTTTAATATGCTAATGTACACTGTGAGTCTACTGAACATACAAAGTTTCCTAAATTTCTTGAACCACAAAAAGCTTCTTTCACAGAACTTCTTGCAAAATTAGTGTTTCATGGAACCAACTTTGGGAAAACAGATTTGAGTACTTTCTGCACCTGAAGATGCTGTGTTGAGATTGCTCTAGCCCCTCTTCTAACAGCAGGATGCTCTGGGCCGACGACGCAGAGCCTGTCTCTGCATCAGGATCCCCCTAGCTGATTTGAGGTGGGAGCCAAGCTTGCTTGGTGTAGCCCCAGGATGCTCTCCTCATAGTCTGCTTCTCTGCGGAGACCCTGGCGGGCCCCAGCTCTCGCCCCTTCTCACAGGGCCAGCAGCGCTTTTCCCTCCCTCTGCCACAGAAGCCAGAAGTGCATTCCAGCCACACCCTAGAATCATATTTGCCTGGTCTCCCACGTCCAGTCAAGCTGCAGGGACTCATAAACAGCATCCAGAATCTAAACTGACCACGTGGAGAGGGAAAAGGTCTTGCCCTCCACAGGCAGGAAAAGGGACCTGAGTGTGTTCGGCTTATTTTGTCAGAAGCCAGGAGCCTTGCAAAGTCTTTTCTCAAAGAAGCCTTTGAGACGTTAAGGCTATGACAAATTTTCTTCTCTATTTAAAAAAAGAAAGAAAGAAAAACATGATATACTCAAGACACTTATTTTCACTTGAATACAGTCTAACAGAAAATCAGGCAGACCTTACTTTTGTGTGGCCTTTGCCAATTATGTAACTTTTTGCAGCCTGGGTTCCTCAAAACTATAAAATGGGATCCTGCTGGATTCTTTTGGTGTTAAAATGAAATAATGTATGCAAACTTGGTAATACTATGCTTGATGAATGGTTAATGCCCAGTGTAGTGTTAGCTGTGGATAGTACTGAAGGATTGTCTTCTACATGTTGGCCCCCATGGGAAATAATCTCCATCTGCTTTTTTTTTTTGGCTGCATTGGGTCTTCGTTGCTGTGTGCGGGCTTTCTCTAGTTGAGGCAAGCGGGGGCTACTCTTCGTTGTGGTGCATGGGCTTCTCATTGCAGTGGCTTCTCTTGTTGCAGAGCACGGGCTCTAGGTGTGCAGGCTCGGTAGCTGTGGCACACAGGCTTAGTTGCTCCGCGGCATGTGGGATCTTCCTGGACAAGGGCTCGAACCCATGTCCCCTGCATTGGCAGGCAGATTCTTTTTTTTTTTTTTTGGCAGGCAGATTCTTAACCACCTCACCACCAGGGAAGCCCTGCTTCTTTTTCAAAAAAAGCAAATGACAGTATCTTTCTACCAAAATAGATTTCTTGTAAGGAAAGCATGCTTTTTTTAAAGACACAAATTAATCATTTTTTTTTCTTCTTTGTATAAGCCTTAGGGGAAAAAATGAAAATCTTCTATTCAACAGTACTTCTTCTTCTACTCTTCAGAAAATAAATAAATAGTCTCACTAGAAATCTGCCTGTGGCTGACAGTTCCAATTCTCTTCAAATGGATTTTTAAAAAATCTTTACTGGGTCTCTACAATGTGTCCCATCATACCAGCCCAATCCCCAAGCCAACTCATACCAGTGCCAACACATTCTGATTGCTAGACTTTCTCCAAATGGATCAGGAGCATGGCAGAGACGGGCGAGCTGTTCATCAAAGTAGTCCCTCTTCTTCCTGGGCACATGGCTAGACTGAATTTCCCGGTATCCCTTGCACTTAGCTGTGACTAAGTTCCTGCCAACGGGATGTGACTGGAAGTGATGTATGCCTCTCCAAGCCTAACCCGTACAACACTCCCATGCATATCCCTCCAGCTCTTGCCATTTTGCTCCAGCTTGATGAAGATAAGCTCTGAAACCTTGGAAGCCACATGGAAGATGGCAGATCCACAAGATGGAAGGTGTCTGGTGCCTGATCACTGCTTGGAAAAAAGCCAACCACAGCTCAAGTACCTCTGTTACAAACTTTACATGAGTGAGAAATACTCCTACCATGTTTGAGCCATTCTATGTTTTTGGATGTGTTTATTACAGTAGCTGGTCTCTGGAGCATCTGGAAGTCCTAGGATTTTTTGCAATATTATGAAATACTGATAAATTATTTGTAAAACAATGAATCTAATCCTTATGTGCCAAATCAGACACTAGCTCATAAAATAACTAAATAATCTAGAACTAAGATAACATTGTAACCTAGCTTCTACTCCAGGTTAACCATCAGAGGTGCCAAAAGTTTAAGAAAAATGTTGTTGAAAACCTTGAAAGGGACTTCCCTGGTGGTCCAGTGGTAAAGAATCTGCCTTACAATTCAGGGGACGTAGGTTCGATCCCTGGTCAGGGAACTAAGATCCCGCATGCCACATGGCAACTAAGCCCTCGCACCACAACTACTGAGCCCGCACGCCTCAACTAGAGCCCGCGTGCGGCAAACTGCAGAGCCCACGTGCCCTGGAGCCTGCGTGCCTCAACTAGAGAAGAGAAAACCCGCACGCCACAACTAGACAGAAGCCCGAGCACCGCAACAAAAGATCCTTCATGCCGCAACGAAGATCCCGCGTGCTGCAATGAAGACCCTGCCTGCCGCGACTAAGACCCGATGCAGCCAAAAATAAATAAATAATAAATCTTTAAAAAAAAAATGTTTCTGTGACACAAGAAAAATCTGTCATTGCTTGACTTTAGTGATGAGAACATCTTGACCCAGCCTATCAAACACCTGTGTTTCATGGGAGTATAGTCTGTGTCAGAGCATTAGTATGGACTGGCATTTCTGACAATTAGACATTTCTGAGACTTTTTAGAGAAACCAAATTGGAGAGAATTGGAGTTGTTAGCTACAGGCTTTCATCTATATTTAGTAAATAACAGATTAGAATCTCTTTCTTAACTTCAGAATTGTATGATTATATTGATTATATTCCATTATGATTTGACTATAGATAGTAATCCATGATTTAACTTGATCATGAAACACATGATTTTATCTAAAAATGTTAAAACGTACAGGGATATGTATTTGTTTTGTGTATCAAGGGACACTCAGAAACTTAAGCCTCAAGCTAAACCTGCGAAATTCAAGCTTCAATCCCAACCCAGGTCTAATTAAGTAAATTATTTATTTTGTTGTCCTAAGTATAAGGGACTTACCCTAGTTTAAGGCCATCCAGTTAAAGATGTAATGCCAAATGAGATTACTTACGGGTTATCAAAAAACTACCATGTTATTTCGGTAAAGACCTTATAATGGCGTTTCTGGAAAATGGCCTTTGGTGATCACAGATGTTAGCCTGGACCCAAATACATCATAAGCAGCTTCTCTCAAATCATCTTTTCTCTCCATCTCCACTGCTTCTACCTTTATTAGGCCACCACAACTCTCACCCAGCCTGCTAAAATATCCACCCTCCACCTGGGTTCCCTGCTTCCATTCTTGCCCCTTCTCCAAACTGTTCCCAACAAGGAGGCCCCAAAGTGATCTCTTTAAAGCACAAGTCATATGTCACCACTCTCTTGCTTAAAATTCTGTCATGTGTCTTCACTAGTCTTAGAATAAAATTGGAACTCCATCATGGCCTGCCATGCCCTACCCAATCCCAACATATCCTAGGACCAACCTCCCCACTCCCTTCACTCCAACACAACCAGTCTCCTTTGTGTTCCTTGAATATCCCAAGCTCTTCCCCATGAGAACTTTTGAACCTCCTGTTCTCACTGCCCGAAATGCTCTCCCCTCCAGCTCTTTACATTGCTGATTTTTCCTCATCCTTCAAGTCTCAATTCAGCCATCACCTCCCCAGTTACCCTCTTGCCCTGGTTATTTCCTTCATAACACTTATAACACCCTGAAATTTTATTCTTTATTGTCTGAAAATCTGGACACTCCATGAGGACATGAACTGCTTCACCTCTTTTTCTTTTTTACGGTCTTGTTTCAGGCATCATATCCTCAAAGATGAATAGATGGATGGGTGGATGAATGGATGGATGGATGAAATTATAGGTAATAGATAATTACAGCATTCTTTGTCCCATGGACCATTCATGAGAAACTGTTTTATCACATTTGGCAATGAGTGTTACTGCACTATCCCAATGGGGATGGGTATAGGGCAATGCCAATTTCTGCTCTCTTAACTGCATCACTCCTGGAAATACAAAGTTTTAGCTCGGAGGCCACCCATATGTGAGTTCTTTTCTTAAATAAAAAATGCTTGAGTTTGCAAAATTAATAGTCCCAAGAAGATGTCTTAACATTTAATTGTCTATAATATTTGGGGACACAAGGCTGTCTTCACTTTGAATTTTAAGCTATCCAACTTACGAAGAAGCTCTTTCAGGAGAGAAAAAAGTCCCCGCAATGCAGAGTAAAATGCGGTCGTCCTTGGATTCCCATATCCAGGATGACCGCCCTAAGAGGAGTACAGCAAATCAAGCCCACGACCATGTGGAAGTCCAGCGCACACTTCACTTTTGTTTATGGCACTGGGTCAATCTGACAAAGTAGCTTGTTTTCCCAGTTCTGACTAAATGGAGGAGAGTCAGGCCTGCAAATAGTTTTCCCCAAAGTTCCTCTGTACATATAATAGGAAACGCAGGATTGGATCTGGGCAGGGACTCTGGAAATGTCAGGGCAGTCTCTCCACACTGAACACCCTGAGAATGCCAACATGTGTGACTACCCTTTTCCCCCCTTTGAGCCCTGATGAAGAAACACTGTCCCAATCCAGAACTAATGAACTCCTTCTGCAGCTCAACATAAGAAAAGTCAACAAGCCCCTGCAGAATGCCTGCAAGGACTGTGCCCTGGCAATGGGACATCTGCCTACACGGAGGGAGGTTACAAGACTCAGCCCTGCAATACACGTGGTGGTGATGGTGGTGATGGTCACTCCTGTAAGGAAGTTGCTGGGGTCTTTGCCCAGGATGTCCCACAGCACTCTCTTCCAGAAGGCCTGCAGGACAACTTCCCCCCAGGACTCAGTGCCAAGAAAAGCTTTGCTTCTACTGAGGATTTAGCTTTTTTGCTAGTTTGTTTTATCTTTTGGATACTGTGGTTACTTTAACAGGTCTTCTTTCCCCTTTGCTTTTAGAAAGCTCAGGGACAGATTTGCAACTCTCTGCCATAATGACACTAGACAAGCATGCTTATGTTCAGACTGTACCCCTGACTTCATCTTGTTTTCTCTCAACTCTAATTTCTTTAACCATTTTTATTCTCTTGTATTATATATATTTATAAGCTGCTTCAAATCCTTGTGGGAATGAAATACATACACACAGTGGATTTTACACCAAAACTTTTACAACCCTAGACCTTGTAAAAATACAATGTGGCCTCAGACAGACCTGGGTTTGAAACCTAATTCTGTGGATTTCTAGATATGTGATCTCAGGCAAGTCATCTAATACTTCCAAGCTTCCATTTCCTCCTCTTTAAAATAAGGGTAATAACACCTACATTGTGTAGTGGCTATGAGAATTAAAGATAATTTATATAAAGAGTTGGTACTTAGTAACTGCTACATAAATAGTTTCCTTTATTATTATTAATAACTGTGCAAACTGTTACCAAAGAATACCTAAAGGCAACGTCTGGAAGACACAGGGACAGATAAAAACATGGCGAATGTCATGGGACTATGGAGGCAGAGACTGGAGTGATGCGTCTCCAAGACATGGAACACCAAGGATTTCCAGCAATAACCAGAAGCTAGAAGAAGCAGGGAAAGATTTGTCCCTAGAATGTTTTGAGGGAACCCGGCCCTGATGACACTTTGATCTTGGACTTCTAGACTCCAGAACTATTAGAGAATAAATTTCTGTTGTTGTAAGCCACGTTGTTGTTTCGTTTGTTTGTTTGTTTGGGGAGGTTTTTTTGGCCACGCCACGCAGCACGTGGGATCTTAGTTCCCTGACCAGGGATCCAACCCGTGCCCCTTGCAGTGGAAGTGCGGAGTCTTAACCACTGGACTGCCAGGGAAATCCCAGCCACCTTGTTCCTGGAAATTTACTACAGCAGTCCTAGGAAACTAATACATTCTCCAACTCCTGTAGCCCCAAATGGCAGAAGTGAAATAACCAAGCCAACTTTCAATCCAGTTGACATCTGCCAAGAACTCACAGATACACACCTGGCGTGTTCCATAGGGGCATATGCTAGAAAAGAACAAAGGAGGGAAAGGGGGAGGGAGAGACTTTGATTTTAGGCTTAAATGAATTAATTCCCCTCTCTGAGCTTCAAGTATCTCATCTATAAGATGGGGTTAGGTCTAGATTAATGATGGCAAATAGAGTTGAGTTGAGAATGGCTGTCTTAGAGAGCTGTGTTGAGAAGGATTATGAGGAGTTATCTAGGCAGAGAGGCAGATAAAGAGTCAAAATACTCCATCCTCATTCTCCTCATGCCTCTGTGACCATCCTCTTCAGTTTCTCCTTCCACTGCCCACTCTTTAAATGCAGGCTATTCCTAGGGTTCTGAAATTGGCTCACACTTCTTTTTGCACTCTACATGTCTTCTTTAGATGGACAGACACATTGATTCTTATGGTCTTAATTATCACCCACAGCTTCTAGTGATACTTTCAAATCTCTCTCTCCCACCTGGATCAGTCTCCAGCCCTCATCCAGACCCATATATCCAACTGCCGAATGGACATCTCCACTTGGCTATCCCACAGACAACTCAAAGTAACCCATCTATAACAGAACCCACCAGTTGTTCACCCCCAAGCTTGCTCTTTCTCCCATATGCTACCTCTTAGTTGGTGGTACCACTGTATACCGGGCTAAAAAAATGGGGCTCCACCCTGGTCTATTTCCTCTTTCTCACCCTCCCACTCCAAATCAATCACCAAGACCTGCCAATCTTACCTCCTAGATAATTCTCTTCTTCTCCATACCAACTATCACCATGCTAATTCAAACTCCCACCAGCTTTTGCCCTTCAAGACTCAGCTCAGAACAACAAGGTCCTACTGTATAGCACAGGGAACTATATTCAATATCCTATTATAAACCATAATGGAAAAGAATATGAAAAAGAATGCCTATATATATATATGTATAATTGAAGCACTTTGCTGTACAGTAGAAATTAACACAACACTGTAAATCAACTATAGTTTAATAAAATAAGTTTTGAAAAAGACTCAGCTCAGATATCACTGCCTCCAGGAATCTCTGCAAGAACAGGGACTATATATGTCTTTTCTACTCCCGTACTCCTGGAATTTAGCATTGTCTTTACACTCTAGGCAACAGATAATGATGATGATGATGATAATGATGTTAACTATCATACTGACCACTTACTATGTACCAGGCACTGTTATTAGCAATTTACATCTCCACAACCACCCTTTGGGGTAGGTACCCTTACTATCCCTATTTACATATGAAGTTCAGGAAGTTTAAATGACTTGCTCAAAGTTACACAGTTCTACCAAGAGGTAGAGTTATTGAACCAATCTCATACAGTATACTCATTAGATAAAATAGTGATACACATACTTAATTGTTCAATAAATATTTATTAAGCATATGCTATGTGCTAAGCACTGGAGATATGATGGAAAACAAAGAAAATAAGTAAATGAGTCCAGAAATAAATTTCAGACATGGGGGAAACCTCTCGGGAAACCCATTCCAGGTTTCTCTAGGGCAACCACTTTAGTCCTGAACTGACCTAGGAATCTGGGAAGCCTAACAGTCTTTATTTGTAGAATTCTGAGGAACTTTGTAGAAATATTAGGGGTGTCAGATGACTCAGGGTTTCCTCCTTTGCTAACAAATGCCTCCCTCACAGAGCCGAAAAGCCCTTGTGAAGTACCAGAAAGAGCTTGAGTTATAGCATCCTTGTCTGACTTCAAAGCAGAGAAAGCCTCCAGAATCCCCTTTCTCCTGGCTGCCGGCGGGCATCTCCTCTCAGTGGAAGCAGAGCAAAGGGAGCTCTCTGCTTACCGATGAAAGACTTGCAGTGACGGCCTTGAGGCCAGAGGACCTGGGTCTCAGCCTGACTTTGCCCCCAAGTACCACTCTGACCTTGGGCAAGTCACTTTACCCCTCTGACCTCAAGAGTCTCTCTCTCAGTGTCCTTCCAACCCTACATTCTATGATATAGAGTCTGCACTTCACAGGCTACCTAGGGGCAAGGGTGTTGTCAGGAAGAAAAGAGGCCCCTCCCCACTGCCCATAGCTCTAGTAGATTATTCCAGACACTATCCTCAAACCCAGGCATTGCTCAGACCAAAAAAAAAAAAAAAAAAAAAGAGACCTTAAAATTTGGGGCATGTGAATCTTCTGTCAGTCAAAGCAAAGCCCACTCGGGACTTCCCTGTTGGCGCAGTGGATAAGACTCCGCACTCCCAGTGCAGGGCCTGGGTTTGATCCCTGTTCAGGGAACTACATCCCACACGCATGCCGCAACTAAGGAGCCCACATGCTGCAACTAAGGAGCTGGTGAGCTGCAACTAAGGAGCCCACCTGCCGCAACTAAGCCCCGGCGCAACCAAATAAATAGTAAAAATTTAAAAAAGAAAAAGAAAAGCCCACTTAAATTTTTCCATAATAATACCTTTCTTTGTTCTTCATAAATGTCAGGAAACCTTATGACCACATTCAAACTGATAGTTATTAAAAGAAGCCACTGTCCTCATCTCTGCCACGGCAATTCCTTTTAAAATATTTATCCAAGACAAGAGGACATCTCTGTCCATTACTCACTCCACTCTCGTTGTTTTTCCAGACTACAGGCACACTCAGATATGCTCTGGGAAGAAATCCACATCTACTCAGTGGGTAAAAGGGAGGTTATTCTGGTAGGTGACCTCTCTCATCTGAAATGCTTACCACCAACTCAGAAGTGAAAGCCCCATTAGGGTTCAAACGGACCAAGAGAAACAACAGTGGAACAGGATTCAGATGGAAGCTGTTCTGATAAACCCCAAACTGAGGGTAGGTTTTACTGATGGTGCATATTTATTTACTTGCATACTTATTCCACCACGTTAAATCTCTTTTTATCTGGGGTCATTTTCTAAAAGCTAAAATTATTCCTGTGTAGGAAGTTACTATGTGCATAATCTGAAGCTGGGCTATAAAAGCGAACCAGGGGTAAGTCGGTCCACTGAGCCTCCAAAAGGGTGATATAAAATGACAGTTACCAGGAGCAATTAATACAGAGAAGTGGCAATATTCAGAGGAGCGGGGGAAGGGATGATTTTGGAAGCTCTCAGTTTTTTCAGCACAGGTTAATACCCAAACTTGAGAACCATAAAAAAAATCACATGGCCATCTTTTATTCAACAAACATTTGATGTCTTTATGTAAGAGGTGCCAAGTATACAAAACTGAGTAAGACACACTTCTTGTCTGGAGGGGAGGATGTATGAGTTAACCAAACAACACAGAACTGGGACTTCCCTGGTGGTCCAGCGGGTAAGACTCCACGCTCCCAGAGCAGGGGGCCCAGGTTCGATCCCTGGTCGGCGAACTATATCCCACACGCATGCCATAACCAAGAAGTCCGCATGCCGCAACAAAGATCCCGCGTGCTGCAACTAAGACCCAGCACAGTCAAAAAGAAATAAATAAATAAATATTTTTTTAAAAACCAACTAGAACTATGTGATACTACCAGAGTAGAGGTACAATGGTGCTCATGACCTAACCAGCCTCGGGGAATCCCAAAGACAAAAGCAATGGAAGTAGGAGGGGACACTGAACGAATGCTTGAGCTGCTACCTACCATTCTGTGAACTTCTCAAGTCTCCCCAGCACCTGAATTTGTCCTCCCCGTATCTCTACACCAGAAGAACTAAACCACCAAATAACTTCCCTGTCACTGAGACATGGCTTCATTATCTTCCCTTGATCATCCAACAAATAATTATTGAGCACCTACTATGTGCAGGGTGCTGTGAAAGGCACCTGGATCTGTCTGATCGAGGTCTGATGAGCCATTTATCCTGAGCTTCACATTCACAAAGGGTTTACAACATAGATTTTAAAAATGATATCCAAATGATATCATATATACAGTCACAGGAATACACTTCCAGGCTTGAACTTCAAAGCATATCACAGTTTTTATAATTCTGTTTCGGCAATTTTTAAAAAATACATACAAGTCCCCCTACTCCCATGCCACGTATCACCCATGGAAGTGGTCCAGGTGTCTCTGCATCTCTGTGAGCCCTGTGGGCAAGAATGAGCAGCGAACAAGCCAGTTGTTGGACATGCGCTCACGGAACTTAGTGTTTAGTGGGGAGACAGATATCAAGTAAGGACATACCAAACTGATAACTGTAGTTACCGCAGGGGAGGAGAGAGGCATGACAGGAGGCAGAGCTGGCAAGCAAAGCTTTCACTTTATCTGAAATGTTTAAATTTTTACCATATGGACACATATCCACGTATTACTTGTGTAGTCACTATAAATTTCTATGTCAGTTACGTCATTAAGAGAAGAACAACCAAGAAAGGGACTAGAGGACCAGGGGAGAGGGGACCCCAATATGGGAGGCAGTGGGAATAAGTGAAACAGCCAGTTATTAGAGCTTCAGGGTTGGTCTGGGCTAAATGAGCTGCACATGACTTTGTGGTGACCGCTGTCTGCATGCCATATGGAAAGCACTGACAGGTGTGGACACAAGGCTTCCCATCTCTGAGCTCCTTACTGGGCTCAATCATCTTCCGACCCCACAAACAGAATGACTGACTTTCATGCACTGAGTCACATGGATGATCAACATGTTACTCTCACCCTGGTTCAAAACTTGGCTTTTCACGGAGAGCTATCAATCTTAGCCATATGATGCCAAATGCCTGTGAGCTGAGTCACGGCTATCTTGTCTAGACTGAAATGTCTCATCTCCATTTTGTCAAACAAATTGTGTCTTGCCCATTACTGTTAACCATGTCATCCACATGTCAAATTCACACAGTTCCATTGACAACAGGGCAGCCCCTGCTAATCCGCTTTCCCCCTGAGGAAAGTCTGACCACATAGAAATGATTGAGAGAAATGAGAGCAGGTACCATGGAACAATGTTAGCATGTGAAAATACAGCCCACAGTTTCAGACTGGGCAGTTGTGACAGACAAATTCTGGAATAAAAACGATTCCTTACACTGCCATTCTTTTCACCTTTCTGATTATATTTTGAGATAGAGTCAGATGGCACGGCTTTTACAGAACAGAGGCATGACCAATACTGATCATGCAATAATGCTTCTGATCACAGCAATTATGTGTGAGAGCGCGTGTGTGTGCTATTCTGTCTTAGTGTGGCAGGTACCGTCTTCGGACTGTGCACAGTTGTTAGGGATGTGTGCACAAGTCAAACCAGCACAGAGAAACACAATCGAATGCCCCTCTGCATAAGGCGGACAGCTAGCAGAGGAAAAGCTTCCTGCAGAGGCCTTCATGTCTGAGTTCTGCTCTAAGAGCTCAATGGGAGCTGGCATGGTGGATACGGTTGCCAGATAAAATACAGGACGCCCCATTAAATTGGAATTTTAGATTAAAAAATTAATGATTTTTAGTATAGGTGCATTCCAAATACTGCATGGGTCTTCCATATGGTTGTTTGCTACATCAAGCAATTCTAATGGTGGAAGAGGGGACAGCAGGCCTGTCAATCATCTTTCCTTTTTTGTCATGAATATTGTACATGAGGAATGAGGTACACGCTATAGGGAGGACCTATGAATTACTCCTGTACCTAAAACACTCAGAACATACCTACTTCTTCAACCGCGGACTCCTTGAGATCATGGACTATACCTTATCCCTCCTTCTTCAAGACCTAGCCCAGGGATTGGCATGTGGTAGATGCTAAAAATACAGTTTTGAATAAATGAGGATACAATATGGAATGACAATAGAGGGAGGGAATATGGGGTGAGGGGGATAAGACGACAAAACTGTACATGGCAGAAAATACAGGGACCTTCAAGACGGTTGACAACAGCCAAATCTCCAGCCACTTCCATCAACCACGGGCAGAACCTCTTAGCACAGAAGGTCAACTGAACAATCTCTTAGCTTGGTTAGTACGTTTGAACTGTCTCAAGCACAAACTATGCTAAGCACCCTGGGTGGGTGGAGATGGGGGGCACACAAAATTGGGAGATCAACACTTACACAATTATTTACTTTACAAAGCCAGAATTAAGGAGGACAAAGCACTGTAGAAGCCCAAAGAGGAACAAGCAGTTCTAACTGTGACAATTCAAAAAGCTTTAGGTATAAGAAGTTAAGTGAGGTATGAAAGAAGGTCTGGCCCTCAGAAGAGATTTGCATTTTATAAACTCTGTGTGTGTACGTATGTGCAATAATAAATATATGTATTTTATGTATATATATACATAAACCTACATTTTTTATATGCAAAGTTGTAACAATACTACACTGAACTCCCACATAGTCTGTATTATTTTTATCAACTGAATTAGAACTGAATCTCAGAGAAAATTCACATCTCCTTTTTAAAGTACCCTAGAATGGAAATGTTTACATAAATAAAGTAGTATTGATCCTATTGCAGATGTATAATATCTTTTTTTCAATATATTTTGTTTGAAAAATAGTTTGCCTTATTAAATAAGAAATACTTGCTGCCTATAGAAAACTTAAAAAATCTAGGTAAATAAAAATACAAAACTAAAAATCACCCATTATTTTTCTAGTCAGAGATAATGACTCAATATTTGTAGCATATATACTTCTAGATTTCTTCTGTACATATATGCATATGTTTATATTTAACAAATCAGACTCTATATACTACCACGTAAGCTTGTTTTTAAGCTACAAAGTGTATCCATCCAAGTAACCAAATATATTCCCACAACATAATTTTTAATGCTTGCACAGACGTTTTCTACGGATGGTTTACTTAACCAAGTACCTACTGCTGAACATTTAAATTGTTTTCAGTTTTTTGCTGTGATGAACTTCCTGACAGCTAAGTCCTTAAAAGACATCCATCATTATTTCTTGGAGATAAACTCCTAGAGGGAGAATTGCTGAGTCAAAGATTATGTACATTTTTAAGGCTTTTGATACATAGCACCACCTTGCTCTCCAGGAAGTTTGTGTCAATTTATATTCCTGTGTAAAAGGGCCCATTTTCCTAATTATTTTTCTAAGTTAGTCATCCCACAAAATATCTCTGTGAAATCAGAATTTATACAGAGAGAGCACATAGAGTAACATTATGTAGTAGGTTTTCTTGTCATAGTAAACCAGTCCAAAAAGCCAGGATTTTAAGATGTCTCACTTGTCTACAATTAGCCTTTGGTGTAGCCAGCTAATTTAGACACAAACATTTTAAGCAATTTTGCAGTCCAAGTCTGCCATATTTATGGAACGGTGGTTGCTTACCATTCTAAAATGATTTTATTGAAAATTAATGAATTTCTTTTTTTAAGGTGGTAACTAAAGCTAGCCTTATTTAATGACATCCCATTTCACATTCCTGGAGAAAGAAATTTTCTTTGACCAAAACCAGAAGAAGGTTATCTGGTCAAACAGGGTGAAAACCATAAGTGGTGGACAGCCATTATTACCACAGTAATACTGATCCAGGTGTGAATTAGCTTGGCTAAAATGGGTGATCACCTACTCATATACCTCCTCAAAAACAAACAGGAACAAACGAAAAAAACTTTACAGCACGCAGAACCTCTAAACAAGAAGGAAAGACAGCTAAGTTAAAGTTTTAAAATACTGTCTAAACCATATCTAAAAGTTTAAAAAAAAAATGCATGATACTACAAGAGAGAAGTTAATGAGGCAGAAAAATATTCCCTGATATACAACCCTCTGGAGGACTTCTAAGAAAGAGATCAGATCATACAAAATGCTATGCGGGGGTGGTAAGCACTGGTTCAGGTTTAACTAAAGGAAAGGATAGTTGGAGAGTTTCAACATTTCCTAATGGCAACAGAAAATTAAGCTGGCCTAGTCTGTTCTGTGATAAGTGCCATGCTCAACGACCCACTCTGTTTTTCATCTTTTTTGAGGCCCAGAAAAATCAAATAAAAAGAGAAAATATCCAAACATAGAAGCTTAATTTAAGGACTTCCCTGGTAGCGCAGGGGATAAGAATCCGCCTGCCAATGCAGGGGACAGGGGTTCAAGCCCTGGTCCAGGAAGATCCCACATGCCACGGAGCAACTAAGCCCATGCGCCACAACTACTGAGCCTGTGCTCTAGAGCCCGCGAGCCACAACTACTGAGCCCACGTGCCACAACTACTGAAGCCCACGCGCCTAGAGTCCACGCCCCGCAACAAGAGAAGCCACCGCAAGGAGAAGCCCAGGCACTGCAACGAAGATCCAACGTGGCCAAAAATTAAAATTAATTAATTAATTATTTTTTAAAAAGCTTAATTTATCAAGATTGGAAACAACCTAACCTATTTTATGTTCTAGTGGTCTTGCAATCAAATAATCATAGTTATTTTGTCAACGTCTATGATTAACTCAATGAGAGAAGATGTTCGGCTACAGGGTCAGGTACAAATATTTCCTTGGAGGATTGCTCTCTCTTATGTAATAGTGTTAGGTGAGCAAGTGTATAGAGTCCCAGTTTTCAGTGCTTTCTGAAACAGTCTGCATCAGCCTTGTTCTGATGATTCTATAGTACTGGGATGGACCATCCGGGCACCTAAGATAACACAATGGTAATGCTTTGCTCACTTCTCTGAAAAAAAAAAAAAAAAAAACCAAGATTGCATTCCCAAAGTCAATGTAGTCAGCCAAAGTCAAAAAAGCCTCAGAGGCAAAGGGGCCGAAACCGTGAGTACCATAAAATGACGAATGAGAAAACTCCTCCCCACTGAAGACACCCAGGTGTATAAAAGGCACACGAAGTAATACTTAAGACCTAAAACCTCACTCACTGTCAACCTTGAGTCTTGTGGGTTTTTCAGCTAAGGGGGCGAGGAAAAAAAATGAGCGCCGAGCCTGATGTGATTCGAAAGTGCACGTGGCCAGTGTGCCTCGTGGGTCTGTTCGTCACCGGCATCCTCTCTCTGGACTGTAGCTTGCTGGATGTTCACCTGAGGAGAGTCACCTGGCAAAACCTGAGCCTTCTGAGCAGGATGAGCAAGTCGTTTCCTATAGAGTGTCTAAGGGAAAGCAAAGCTTTTGAGTTGCCCCAAGAGATCCTCTCACACACCCAGCCTCTGACGAGGGACATCAAGGAGGCCTTCTATGAAATGTCCAGACAGGCCTTCCACATCTTCATTCAAGACACCTTCAGATCCACTTGGGAGGAGAAACACCTGAGACAAGTCCAAATCGGACTTGATCAACAGCTGCAATACCTGGAACAATGCTTGGAAGAAGAGGAGGAGGAAAACGAAGACATGAGAGAGATGGCAGAGGATGAGTGGACACAGTCAGGAGCTCCGGTCCCCCAGCTGAGCAATCTAGAGCTGAGGAGATATTTCAACAGGATAGACAGGTTCCTCAAAGATAAGAAATACAGTCACTGTGCCTGGGAGATCGTCCGAGTGGAAATCAGAAGATGCTTCTACTTCTTTCATAAATTCACAGCACTACTCAGGAGGAAATGAGGTATATTCTTAGAATTCAAATTCCATTTCTCTCCAAAATCTCCTTTTCCCTCTCTTCCTCCTTCACCTTCTGTTTAAGGATTACTGTGCTACGCCAAGGCTCCCCTCGGTTGGATTGGTGGTGGTTTAGGTAATGTTCACCGTTTCTGAAGTTTGGCAGCCTCATGCACCTGTCTAAAGAAAAGTGATGCCAACCACCTCCTGGGTGACCAAGAGTCTTGTTAGGAAGTCCTGAAGACAGTTTTAAAGGAGGATTCCCCCTCCACCTTCTACTTTCTGTTCCTCTTTCCTTTCGCTCTTTCCTACGTGCTTTGCTCTATCTCTCACCTTTGAACTCCACCAAAACAATGGCTAGAGGACACGGATCAGAGAATATTGCAAAATGTTACACCTCAATGACTTAATCCTCTTGTTGCCAAGGTTGTTTATTCTAGGAAAGTTCAGCATGTTTAAAAGAGCTTATACACGCTCCCATAGAGTTAAAACCCTTCCTGTCTCCCTACTGTAAAAAAAAAAAAATGAAATTTCTGGCCCATTTGCTTCTCAACTTGGTTTGGTTAAAATGATACAAAGTTTGTGGCTTGGTATTTTATTATTTTAAGAGAGTGAAGATCCATGGTGATATTGGATGGTTGAATTAGATGCCTATGATTTAATGCAGAGAGCATTGTTCATTCCTAATGCATACTGTGTGATTTTTACATCTAAAGGCATGGAAAATGCTGCAGAAAAGTTTAATATCTGCCTTTCATTGTTTTTTGTTTGTTTGTTCTGTGCCTGAAATGAAATGCCTACAGTCAGACTATGGAAGAATTTCAGACTGGATTTTCCCAATTAGAAAGCCACTTTCGGGCTTCCCTGGTGGCGCAGTGGTTGAGAATCTGCCTGCTAATGCAGGGGACACGGGTTCGAGCCCTGGTCTGGGAAGATCCCGCATGCCACGGAGCAGCTGGGCCCGTGAGCCACAATTGCTGAGCCTGCGCGTCTGGAGCCTGTGCCCCGCAACGGGAGGGGCCGCGATAGAGAAAGGCCCACGCACCGCGATGAAGAGTGGCCCCCGCTTGCCGCAACTGGAGAAAGCCCTCGCACGAACCGAAGACCCAACACAGTCAAAAATAAATAAATAAATAAATTAAAAAAGAAAGCCACTTTCTATTTGTTAAATAAATTTAATAATACATGATACTTTAATAGACTTTATCTTTTTGAAAGTTATTTTGTACCTAGATTACCCAGATTATTTACTTCAATTTTCTTGTGTGGTCCTTCATCTGTATTAATTCATCTTCTAGCTGAAATGAATCTTCTCTTCCTCTCTCTCCCCGACCCCATTTCAGAACCATCTACCTTCAAGCAAGAATTCACAGAGATTGCGGCTACCCAAATGCATCAAAGAGGGTGAAATGTACCCGGTTCAGCTCTTGGAAGGCTTCTCCTGCTATTACTTTAACAGCACGCTGCTAAACTGTTTAGATTCAAGATTCATCCAAGTACAGGGCTCCAACAATGTAGTCAAACTGAGAAAGTCTTATGATAAAATTGAGGCAAATTCAGTCCAAAAGTTAGAAGAAATGTTTAACAGCACAAGAACTAGTTGTGGATCATGGTATACGGGTTATCAGTGGAAGGATCAGACAATAAAATGAGTTAGTATAATCCATTTAGAAAAAACTCATCAGTAGTAGTTCTAAATTTTAAAAAAGCATTACAAGCTATAAAGGAGTTAGGGCATGCAAGCTACTGAGCAGAAAGTACACACTTAATATTTTCCATGAATTTCTCTAATAATGCCTTTGCATGGTCTCCCCTGTAACTCTACTGGGACCGTGTCAGTGACTTCAGCAAGTGATGGTTGCAGTCTTGCTAAATGTTTGCAATGCAAGAAGGAAGAGAATTGACGCTTCAAGTCAATAAAGATTGTCTGATCGTACTGGCAGGGGCAGAAGTCAGAACAGGATGTTTTTATTAAGAGCACCACTAGTCAGAAAAAGGAGAACACTCTCACTGAAAAATAGGTAAGGACACAAACTGGCACCATCACAAAGAAATACTAACAGGCAATGTGAAAAAATGTTTAATCTCATTTATGATTAAAGAAATTCAAAAGAAGACAATAAGATACTCCCCTGCCACCAGTCTGCCAGAGATAAAAAAGAGTGATAATATAGACTATCAGTGGGGTATAGGGAAAAAAAAACTCCTATGTATTGATGGGGAGAGGCTAAACTGGCACAAGTTTCCTACGGGACAATATGGCATCTTAAATATCCTTAAAAAGTACATTAACTCCCTAGACCTGGCTATCCTATCTCCAGAAATTTATTCCAAGGAAATACCTGGATAAGACTGTTTAATGGAGCCTTGTTTATAATATCCCTCCTTCCTCTGTTTTAATTTTCACCTCTCTGTATTTTCTGTTTTTTTCTACAACGCTGGGAAGGGTTTTCTTTTAATTCTAAAATTAAAGAAACTGTACAAGCTTATCTTTCACTGCAATTACCCTGTTTTCCTTACTGGAGTAGACTGGGACAGACACTGCCCTTTCACTTCGTTAATGATGCCTTTAGACACTTCTTGAGCAACTCAGGTCCTTCTTGTTTTTCTCCTGCTGCTGCTGCTGCTGCTAATTTCAAAGGAATCCTTCCTTGGGGATCATTTTCGTAATGAAATCTTTGTAAAGTGCCTTCCGGTGCTTCAAAGGTTTTGCTTGCTTTCTTTTGTTGGTCCCACTGGTAATATTCAGAAATCACTGGAGAAAGTGCTCTATGTGTCCACTCTCCTGACTTAGTCTCCTTTGTTCTTCTTTATTAAATGGAAGCTCAAAAGTTCTAAGTCCAGTAAAGGGAAAACTTCTGGAACTGGGCAGAGGCCAGTGCACAGTTTCTACTTAAAATGCTTGAGTGGGTACATCGGTCACGAATGTTCAGATGGAAGCTTCCTCCCTCCCCTGTCTTGGGGCAGGGATCAAATGGTGGAGGATAAAAAAAAGAGTGTAGTTGAGTCTCCTTGGAAGGGGACTGATTGGGTGTCAGTCAGACAGAAAAAGCTGACAACCCCAGTATATGTAAGACTCTGCGCAGGTATAGATTCCAACAGGTGTACAGACACAGTCTCCTCTCAGTCTAAGCGACTCTAGGGGCACCAGCTGGGGGCCCTGCCCTCTCAGAGTGGCTACTGTGCTTCGGCCCTAGTTCTTCCCCCGCCCCCTCCCGCCCCCCCCGCCCCTCCCCCCGCCCCCGAGGTATAGTTGATTTACAATATTATATTAGTTTCAGGTGTTAAGTCCTAGTTCTTTAATAATCCACAGTCACTAAGAATAAGCACCATGTGTAAGCAAACAACTTGATAGGAAAGGCAGAGAAACAGGGCCACTATAATCCCACAGGCGCACTCACAGGGGAGCTCTGTCCCCAGACACCGATTCACAGGGCCTGGGTATCGTGAACTCGGCCCTGGCAGCGTCTGCGCTGGGCCCTCCGGGTCCGTTTTTCCTAAATGCCGAGAGGGGACCGGGACTTTACACTTGGAGCCCTATGCGAAGACAGAACTCCAGGTTCATTCTGGAGGGAGCCACTTCACTCCTGTTTCTAGAAAAAGTCTCGAGGCTTCCTAGGTTATTTGCATATCTCCATTCTCTTTAAGGCGACTCGCCTGCCCTTCGACCCTTGGAAACTCGCAGACCTCAGAACCTTAGAGCTGTCTGCCTACCAGACGTGCCCTGATCCCGTCCCGCCGCCTGGCAGCGGGCCGGCCACACGCCTTTAGGCGGAGATCGGAATCCACTGGAACCCACCAAAGGACACCCCGGATTGGGGCGGAACCTCGCTTCCACTCTCTGCCGAAGGAGGCACCCATCTCGACCTGCGCTTTTCGGCGCGCTGGGGATAAGACCTGAGAAATGCGCCCGGGGCCACAGGCACCCGAGGAGGCGGGGAAGGAACAACTTTCCCTCCGCCCTCTAACCGCAAGGCCCGGGTGGGGCGGCCCCGCTGGGGTCGGGCTCCTCTCCTTCCCCAGGCGGGCTCCCGGGAGCGAGCTGGCCGGGTAGCTGGTGTGGAGGCCGGGGAAGGAGGACCCGAGGGGCTTCCTTGTCTCCCGAGCCCCGCCAGATGTGAGAGAGGCAAACAATAGGGGAAACGCGGAGAAACAAAAGGCTATTCGCCACGATCTCAATCGGCTCTGTCGCGTGGTCCCTGCGGGGAGGACGTCTGGGAGGGGGTCAGGAAGGTGGGTGAAGGGGGATCTTGAGGAGTTTGGGGTCTCTGGTACTTACTTGCCAGGCGCCGGGAGTCGGCCCTTTACCCTTCCAGAGGGGTCCAAAGGCAGGGAGGGGGCAATTAAAGGAAAGTTGAAGGGTTTCCACCTTCTTCCTCAGTGCAGGGAAAGGGCGGGGCTGGGATTCCAGATATTTGACAGTTGTTGGCCCAGGGGTTCGGCAGGATTTGTACGTCCTTTTCACACCCTCTCCCTCCAAGAAGCATCCACAGTCCCCGGGGCGACCTCGCCGACGGAGCGGAGTTCCCCTTCGCAGCCCCGAGCCGAGCCTCTTCCTTCAATATCAAGACGCCCTAAACGTGGTCCCCCTGCCCAGGCGCACTTTTGTAAAAGTTTGTCTTCCCGCCACCCACTGCCCAGCACGGACCCTGCAGTCATCGGCAACCCGGGATGGATTCGGGGACACACTTGTACCCCAAAGGAAGATCGATATTTTCGACAGACCTTTTAAAATCAAGGCCCCGGAGCCCGGGTTGGACTCTCGTTCACACCCGGGAAGGGCGCGGGAGGAGCCGGCCAGAAGCCAAGACGCGGGCAGGGGTCTGACGCGGATTCCAGCCCCGGAAGCCAGCGAAGGGCGGGCGGGGAAACGGGGCCCGCCGCCTCCCGCCCTCCTGTTGCACCCGCCCCCAGGTGCGCCCCGCACCTCTACCCTCCTGAGCGCGACCCGGCGCGAGCGGCCGCGGGCTGCGCCACCTCCCCCCGCTTGACGCGAGCTCTCACTCACCGTGGGGTTTCTACCTTCAGCCCCGGGGCCCTGTCGGCTCCCCGCGCCGGGGCAGCTGCAGGCGGCGCGAGAGGAAGAGGATGAGCTCGGGGCAGGAGGGGCGACGCTCGCGGATCCAGCGAGGGGCTCCCGGGCCAGCGCGCGCGGTCTCAACGAGCGCGCGGGCGAGCGAGCGCGGGACTCCAGCTGCAGACGCCGCCGCTCCAAAGCGGCCCCCACCGGCACCCGGCGCGCGGCTACCACGCGGAGGCGCGTGCGGAGACCCCCTGGCGGCCGCCCGCGGAATGGCAGCTCCGTCGGAAAGGAACGTCAGGTCACCTTTGGGTCATCTTCCCTCCGTAAAGAGCTGGGGAATGGACAGTCTGAGCAGGGCTCCCAGCCTTGCGGAAAAGACATTGACCCTGTGGCCAGGGCGGGGAATTGGATATCAGATCAGAAAGGATGCGTTCTGGGTCCACCATGGCCACATCCAAGGCACCTAGAGAGGGGGAAATTGCTCACCTTCTCCAGGATTTTCTGACTTGTTGAAAAATGCTGTGGACTGCCCGACTGAGGAGAGCATTAATCATTGGAAAATACTTTGAGATTCTAGCAAATTTGCTAGAGCAAGCTGGGAGTAATGGAAAGAGCATGGACTTTGAAGCCCAACCCACAGCCTGCCACTTTCTATTTGTGTGATCTTGGTCTATGACCTCTACCTTGTAGTATCTACCTTGCAGGGTGGTAGTAAAGGGTAAAGTAAACATAGAAAGTATTCCTAGTTCATAGTAGTAGTCATTAAATATAAGCTTCCTGAGGAAAAGAATGAGTCTTCCACATCTTTTAATTCCCCGTACGATAGCATCTTAGTGCACATTGATTGAGAAGTACCAAATGACTAGGTATTGCATTTTACAGTTCTTACTACACACTTTAAAGAAGTATGGAAATATATTGAGTAGAAACTAGAATACACAGAGAAAACATCCCTCCCCCAAAAGTTGTTTCCACAACTACCAAGTGAGACCCTCTAAAACCACACTCATCCTTTGCAATATCAAGTCAATTCTGATATTATAAGAAATATTTAATAAATAGTCATGGTCTAATGATATCAACCCTGGATTAAATGATTTAATTCTGTGTCATTTGGCAATGCAAAGATAATGAATATTGTGAATATAAAACTCAAACAAGAGAAGAAAAAATGGTCAGATACAAAAACCCAGCCACTAAGCAATGTTTCTGTTCATTGTTGAGTCATGCAGTCTCGTTTCCAAATTGTCTCAAACCCCATTCACTGCTTTCGAGTTCCTTTTGTCCTTGGGCCCCATGGCAATCAGACAGCTCTTCATCATCCATAACAATTAGGGTAGAAGTGTCTCTTAATTACTCTAGTTTACCTTTAATAGTCCTTCTCTCTTACTCACTTGTCCCTAATTGGGAAGAGGCTGTTTCCTGCCCAAGAATTCTCATTAAGTGGTCTTTTCTGTTCTGTCAAGAAGAGAGGAAAAATAAGGCTTCCTGTCTCAGAAATTAAAGTAGAACATTGAGATCCAACTTCTGCCCTCGAAGATAGGGTTCAAGCTCCAGCGCGCAGATGAGCAGGGCATGTGCAGGGCAAAGAAGGCATTGGATTCTAATCAATAAGCATTAATGGAAGGGTCTCCGCCTCTCTCTTTGGGTTTCAGCCTTGCCTGTAGGGAAAAGAGAACTTTCATCCCACTTCATCCCCTTAGTGGCCCCTTCACTGGGGAGAAATGGTGAACCTGGTGGTTGGGAGGGAGCCTTCATTATTTCCTTGATAACTTTCACCAGTGAGTGGGGTCAATCTAATGAATCACATCCTATCTCTCACCCACCCTTGATCTGGCTTCCCTGCCTGTGACCTGGTGGCTGGAAGAAGATGGCTCAACCTTCAGAATCTGCTCTGAAGGGCCAGCATTTTAAATTCAAGCCTTCTTTGGTCCTGTTTCTTAGTCTATTCAGGCTACTGAAACAAAATGCCATAGGCTGGGTGGCTTATAAATAGAAATTACTTCTCACAGTTCTGGAGGCTAGGAAGTCCAAGATCAGGGCACTGGCAGATTCAATGTTTGATGATGGGCTGTTTCCTCATAGACATCTTTTCTCTGTGTCTTCACATGGCAGAAAGGGACAAGGAAGTTTTCCCAGGCCTCTTTTATAAGGGCACTAATCCCATTCATAAAGGCTCTGCCCTTGTGACCTAATCACCTCACAAGGCCCCACCTCCCAATACCATCACCTTGGGGGTTAGAATTCAACATATGAATTGTGTTTGGGGGGACACAAACATTCAATCTATAGCATCTTGGGCTACATCTCTTCTCCAATCTGGCTTTTATCAGAGCCCTGTATTGTACAGCAAACTGGCCCCATCATGATTTGAAGTAGATATTGTTTCCCACTGGCTATTATTCCTTATGTGTATGTGTCTTTGCTTGTTTGGAAAAGTACTCTGAAGGAAAAGAATGGGGGAGGGGGAGGATTCAGATATCAAAAGTTCACCCTCACTGAATGGATCCTCCCTGTCAGATTTGCTCACACTGCTGTCTTCCCCCAACTCAGGGAAGGGCCAGTCCAACCTTTCAGTTGCTTAAGGCCCCACGGAATCTTCTTTGACTTTTCTTCTTTTCTATTCCACCTCTAATCTATCAGAAAAACTCATTGGTTTTATCTTCAAAAGATATCCAGGGGCTTCCCTGGTGGCGCAGTGATTAAGAATCCGCCTGCCAATTCAGGGGGCATGTGTTCAAGCCCTGGTCCGGGAAGATCCCACATGCCGCAGAGCAGCTAAGCCCGTGCGCCATAACTACTGAGCCTGCGCTCTAGAGCCCGTGAGCCACAACTACTGAGCCCACGTGCCACAACTACTGAAGCCCGAGCGCCTAGAGCCTGTGCTCCACAATGAGAAGCCACCTCAATGAGAAGCCCGTGCACCGCAATGAAGAATAGCCCCTACTCACCGCAACTAGAGTAGCCCCTACTCTTAGTTGCTGCGCTCACCACGCGCAGCAACTAAGACCCAACACAGCCAAAAATAAATAAATAATTTAAAAAAAAAAAGATATCCAGAAGCAGACCTCCGTCCACCACCTCCACAGTTACCACCCTGGTCCAGCCACAAATACCTGCAGCCTGGAACACTGCAATAGCTTCCTACCTGGTCCCCGTGCTTCCTCCCTGCCCTGTGTTTGTTTTATTCTCAATACAGCCGCCAGTGTAATTCCCTTAAAATGTATGTTGCATTTCGTCACTCTGCTACTCAAAATCCTCCTGGGCCTTCCTTTCTTACTCAGAGTAAAAGCAGCACAAAGAAGCACTCCTTTATCTCTGACTTTGTCTCCCATTACCTTCCCCATGACAAATTCTGCTCCATCCACACTGCCCTCTTTGATTCCACAAATGCCAGGTAAGCTCCTACCTTTATACTTGCTGTGCCTTCTTCCAGGAACACTCGTTACTCAGAAACTTCAAGGCTTACTACCTCACATCCTTCAGGTCTTGACCAGAAGTCACCAGAGGGCCCCCCTTTCTGCTCTATTTAAAATTACAATCAACTGCCACCCCCAACAGTCCCTCTCCACATTCCCCGCTCGAATTTTCTCCATAGAATTTATCGCCATGTGATGTACAATATATACACTGCCTGTTTTCATTTTCTATGGCTGCTGTAACTAATTACCACAAACTTGGTGACTTAAAATAATACAAATTTATCTTACAGTTCTGGAACTTAGAAGTCCAAACTTAGGTCTCATTGGGCTAAAATCAAGGTGACAGCAGGGCTGCAATCCTCTTTTAAATCTATAGGGGAAAATCAGTTTCCTTGTTTTTACTAGCTTCTAGACGCCACCCGCATTCCTTGGCTCATAGTCTCTCTTCTCCATCTTCAAAACCAGCACAGGCAGGTCAAATCCTTCTCATATGGCATCACTCTCGTCTTTCTGCTTCCTTTCTTCTACTTATGGGGAAATGACACTGAACCCATCCAGGTAATCCAGGATTATCTTCTTTTTTTTTTTTTTAATTTATTTATTATTTATTTATTATTTTTATTTTTGGCTGTTGGGTCTTCGTGTCTGTGTGAGGGCTTTCTCTAGTTGCGGCAAGCGGGGGCCACTCTTCATCACGGTGCGCGGGCCTCTCACTATTGTGGCCTCTCTTGTTGCGGAGCACAGGCTCCAGGCGTGCAGGCTCAGTAGTTGTGGCTCATGGGCCTAGTTGCTCCGCGGCATATGGGATCTTCCCAGACCAGGGCTCGAACCCATGTCCCCTGCATTGGCAGGCAGATTCTCAACCACTGCGCCACCAGGGAAGCCCCAGGATTATCTTCTTATGTTAAAGTCAGCTGGTTAGCAATGTTAATTCCACCTGCAACCTAATTCCCCTTCGTAGAGTAACGTATTCACAGGTTAGGGAGATGAGGATGTGGACGTCTATGACAGCAATCATTCCCTCTACACACTGCCTTACTCTTTCCAGTAGAATATAAACTCCATGAGACAAAGATTTTTATTCTGTTTGGTTTATTGCTCTATCCCTAGACCAGCTCAATAAAAGTATAGAAAATGTATAGATACTTGCTATGGACTGAATTGTTGTCACCCACTCTGTGCCCATCTCTCCCCCCACCTACCGCCCAATTCATATGTTGATGGCCTAATGCTCAATGTGATAGTATTTGAAGATGTGGTCTTTGGGAGATAATTAGTGTTAGATGAGCCCTCATAGTGAGAGTAGTGGTTCACATGAAGAAAAAAGAAAAGACAGAGATTGCTGTCTCTCTGCCATGTGAGGACAACAGTGAGTAGGGGCCATCTGCAAGACAAGAAGAGATTCCTCACCAGGAATCAAATTGTCTGGCACTGTAATCTTTGACTCCTCAGCCTACAGAACTGTGAGAAGTAAACGTCTATTGTTTAAGTCATTCAGTGGTATGGTATTTTGTTGCAACAGCCTGAACAGACTAATACAGAACTCAATAAATATATATTGAAATAATTAATGAAAAGACCTCACTGTAGGCATTGCAAGTACTTAATATCTATTAAGCACCTACAATATGCCAGGTACTTGCTAAACACTTTACATGGAATATCTCATTTAATACTCAGAAGATCCCTATGTGGTAGGTACAGGTGAGGAAATTATAGACTAGAAAAGTTTGAATTAACTTGCCCAAGGTCATGTAGCTAGTACATCATGTAGGCAGGTTTTATAAATTTATTTATTTATTTATTTGGCTGTGTTGGGTCTTCATTTCTGTGCGAGGGCTTTCTCTAGTTGCGGCAAGTGGGGGCCACTCTTCATGATGGTGCGCGGGCCTCTCACTGTCGCGGCCTCTCTTGTTGCGGAGCACAGGCTCCAGACGCGCAGGCTCAGTAGTTGTGGCTCACGGGCCTAGTTGCTCCACGGCATGTGGGATCTTCCCAGACCAGGGCTCGAACCCGTGTCCCCTGCGTTGGCAGGCAGATTCTCAACCACTGCGCCACCAGGGAAGCCCTGTAGGCAGGTTTTAGACTGGGCAGTGTGACCGAAGCCCATGGACGTAACCCTCACACTCTCTTGCCACTATCACATGACAATGGGCAACCCTGGCTATTGCCCTCGAGATGCTTACAATCTAGTAAAAGTGACTAGAGAAACACAAATAGCAATAGCACTAAAAAAAGACTATGGGGGGGGGTAGTGTAGAACAGGCCAACACGATTTTGTGGAGCATAGAGATGGGATAGATTCATTCTGGGTGGAGCTGATTGTAGGGAGCTTCAGGGAGGATGCGGCATTTGAGCTGCACTTAGGATGGTGGACCTCGCTGCAGTCGGATGGAAAGGCTGTTTCAGATAGAGGGAACCACCGCAGTAAGGACACAAGAAGGGAGAAAATGCTAGGTGTGCTCTGGAAACCAAGATACATCTAGTTTTCATGCAGTTAGAGGATAAGGGCTGGGATCCCGAAAGCTAGGCTAGAGAGCAAAGGGATTTAATGATTTCTGTTAACGGTTCTTAATGAAGAAAAATTACCTCAAGGAGCTTCCAAAGTAATGTCTGAAGCTGTAACTCAAAAGGCAACAAGTAGAAGAGAAAAATGAACTTCCCGTTGAGCATAATGTTTTCATTAGACTGTTAATTCTGTTTGCTGCCTTATAAAAGGGCAATCATGGACCTATAAATCTGAGTCCAGGGCACAGCCTCAAATATCTGAGACTCAAAAGGTTCTAAAAGAGGGCAAAAATGGATAATGAGAGCAACCGGCCATTCCTGACCTCCGGACAAGTATGGTTTTCACCACTTGCATTTCACAGATAAAGTAACGAAGGCTAGAAGGATTAAGTGACTCACCCAAGATTACACAACTAGTAAAATTGGGACATTGATTCTGTGTCTCATGACCATTAGTGTTCTGTGTGTCCTGATACCTAAGTGGAAAAGGCCACAAGGGTGCATTTGTCCCAGATGACGTTGTCAGCTTTTCGGCTGTTTCAGATATTCCTCTCCAGGTTCCTATGGGACAAGACTGAGGAATTTGGATGGGACCACTCATGAATCTCACTTCCAAGCTTTTCTTGGAAAAAGAGAGAAGCCAGGATCATCTGAAGGATGAATTATAGAGAGACAAGGTGCATGGTAATTAAGAGAATAGTCTTCAGAGTCTGAACGATCCATATTAGCTGTGTCTAATCTCTCTGAGTCAGCTACTTCATTTTGTAAAACGGGGTAAGTAATATAAGTAATCGTATGGACTCAGTGAAGGGTTGCATGTAATGTGCTTGGCAGAGTGCCTGTCACTGTAAGTGCTGACAGATAAGTGCTCGAAAACACTACCTTCTTTTCTTTCCAGCATGTCGTTCTCACATCACCCTCATGTAGCCCCTCCCCCATGAGGGTAAGAGATCCTAGCACCCAGCATGTGTTATATTCCACACTGAATCCAAAAGACTCCCTGTCCCTTGGGATGACATCTCCTGGAATTGGGAACAAAAAGAGAATATTTCTGGTTAGGTTGATACAGGGTGAATAACATTCACATTCCTTGCTCAAGTCAGTGCAACTTATTTTTCATTTTCAGTTCACACTTTATACATTCCTGGTAAGAGGAAAGCCTTGCTGGTCTTCAATCGCATGTGAGGAAAGTCCCAGAAAGATTCTGTTGCCAAACCACTTTGTCACAGCTTCCTCTGAGAGGGTACCAAAAGAGCAAAGGGATATCGGTAAGGTGTCACCATAGCAACGTCATAACAGATTGCA
The DNA here is from genome assembly GCF_949987535.1 of Balaenoptera acutorostrata. Classification (NCBI taxonomy): domain Eukaryota; kingdom Metazoa; phylum Chordata; class Mammalia; order Artiodactyla; family Balaenopteridae; genus Balaenoptera; species Balaenoptera acutorostrata. The sequence continues at coordinate 49,063,837 of NC_080069.1, read as the reverse complement.
ATAGAGTAAAAATGGAGAAAGCATGTTTGCCTAGTCACTGATGAACTTAGACCCATAATCATGTTGCTCTGGAGAGCAGTACTCAGAGTTCAAGGGCTACTCCAGTTAGATCTGGTGAGAGGTAAAATTTTGTGAAAATTCTATTCATTTTGGCTGAGTCTGATTACCCAGTGTCATTGTGCCGCCATCTGCGATTATTACAGGCAGCTTACTAACAAACAGTAGATGTTCTCAGCGTCTTTCCTTTCATCCCAAGCAAGGACAGTTTGCAAATCTAAGTGTCTATGTAACAAATCAAAAGTAAGGACCACTTCCGGCTTACCTACTTTGATTTTGTTTTCAAAATTCTGACTAGTCACAAGGTTGGAGGGATTGTCTCAGAACTCTGTGGGATCTGTAATACTAGCATTTATGTTAATGAACTTTGGGTCCTAGAAATAAATGTGCATGGCTCCTCCTAAGCACTGAAATAATGGTAATTCAAACAATGTATATATTGGGTTGGCCAAAAAGTTCATTCGGATTTTTCCATACTATCTTATGGACAAACCCAAACAAATTTTTTTGGCCAACCCAATATTTCAAGCAATTTCAAACCATGGCAAGAATCCATGTTACACATGTTATCTTTATAATGACACTAGATGTCTATAGTCATTTTCTGTGAAATCCACATTAGACCAACCCCATTTTATAGGAGTGGGACTGAGGCATAGGAAGGTCATAGTTTGAGGACTGGGAAGAACCTATGATACTGTTCAGAGTTATATCAGTGTAGCTGAAACAATGATGCAGTTTGGAATCATAATGGACAGTTACCTGCAACTCCATATGAAAAGAGTGCGTATCCTTTCCCAAGTCATTTTAAGATCAATTTTATTGAAAGGAGACTGTGATCTTTCTTTCTGGTTTTAAGATCTGTTTGTACTTTTCACAGTGACCCAATACTCTTTCAGATCTTCCTAATAGACTGTGGGTTTGGGGTTTTTTAAATCATTTGAATCTTGAGTGAGGGACTCTTCTTCTCAGGAGATAAGCTTGATGTTTTTTGCTCTGGCCTGACACAAGCCAGGTGTGGTACATTTGCGGTTGGCCTCAGCACTTTGAGTAATTGAGAGGAACTGTCTCACCATTAAACAGGTCAGCTTAGATATGATCCAAGGAGGGAGAGTTGCCAGGAGCACCAGCATCTAACGTAGACTTATCTGAAGACACCGTACATAGTCTGGATCCCCAAAGTCAATTTAACAGTTAGATTTGAGTACCTTTCTCAAGTGGGAAAATCAGACTGTTGTGTGCTCAGTGGATCTGGGAAGTTGTGCTCTCACAGTAATTCATACAAAAGGGCACAGGAAGATAGAGAAGAGGCTGCTGTGTCATGGATGCTTCGAACTTGATCACACCCCCCTTCCCTCTTCCAAACAGGAACATAGCAAGGGTCTCAAATAGACTTTCTCTTGAAGGGGGGAAAACACTACCGTACCTTTGTGTTCAGTGCCTACCCACTACCATGGCTGATAAGTCAGTCATTAACTCCCAACTGCCCTGTATGGCAAACCAAGAAGCCGTTGGTGACTATTCAGCTCTCCTTGCATATCTGTGCAAAGAAATGAAAGAAGTAAACTTTCTACTGTCAAACTGAAGGTGCATGGAGGAACCTCTCCCAACCAACCCCTGCCCTCCTGGCATAAAAAATAAACAAGATTTTCCTTTTTACATCATAATTAAGGCAAAACACAAAAGTGAGGGCCTCACTCATCCTGCCCTACGTTAGCCCCCAGATGTTTTACCTACTCAGGACCCTATTTCCTCAAGATTCCAATTAGATACGATACACTGTTCAATATTAATTTCCTCCTAAGGAGCTACATCAACATTTGGAAAGCCCCTTGGGTTGAATAATTATTTAATTTCTGAATGGCCTCCAGCCAACCTCCAATGTGATAGTTTTCATGTCCAATTATATGAAAGAGACTTGCCCTGGGCATTGAACAGCCCTGATGATGCTCTTCTGAGGAAACACATCTCTCTGAAAGGTTTTCCGGAAAGTTTCATTTTAAACTGTCCCTGAGTCTTATGGTCTAATTCTCAGCAGAGTCCCTGCTGGATAATTTCCTTCCTTCTTTCTTTTATTTATTCTTTCCTACTTCCCTTGCCCTTATCCCTCCCTCTTCCCTTCCTCCTTTCTTTCTTTCCCTTCCTTCCTTTGTTACTTTGTTCCAGAGAGGATTTATGGCAGCTAGGTCACTCAGCAAGATTTCCACCCAACGTTCCAGAAGAACAAATCTCCTTTTTTATAAAATTGAATTACACTTTCATTCCCTTTCCTTGGCTTTTTTGCTTTCCTGCATTCTTTTCTGTTTATGTCAGCAGATGCTAAATCAGGTTTTCACTTGAAGTCGTTCCTCACTGCTACTCAGATTGGGGGTACAGTTCTCACCAGAAACCCAAAGGAAAGCACAAGTGAAGAGTTAGAAGGACCTTAGAGCTGGTTTGCCTCAGTGTCTAGTACAGCTCCAGAACTTTCACAGGAGGTGGAGGGCAGGGGATTCACATTTATTGAGTGCCTATTATGTGCTAGGAGCTGTGTTGGGCATTTTCAATTATATTAGCTCCTCTTACCCTCACAATGACCTTGGATGGTAGGTATGAGTCAGCTTTATGTTGGCTTTTCCTCTTTCTTCTCTCAGTCAGCCTGCTCTCTCATTCCTGCTTCTTGCAATCACCTCCCAAATAAACTGACTGCCCTCGAGTCCTTGTCTCAGGCTCTGATCTGGGGGAGATCCAACCAAGATCCTTGGGTTCCTGGTAGACTGGAAATGAAGACCATCTTGTGTGCTGATTAGTAAGGGAGAAGGTTATCGTTGTGAGGTCTGTAAGAAAATAGGCTAAACCAGAGAGAGACCGTGAAGCAGAGTAAACAATTCCAAGCCAGAAATTCTATTAGGAAAATTTCCCTTAAGTAGAGCTTTCTTTGTGAAAATCTATGCAGCGTGTTCATTCAACATGCCTGGGAGACCATACATCAAAACATTAACTGTTTTTCTCTTCTGAGTAAATCTTCAATAGAAGTTCCCCTGATTATCCTCACTTCTCTTTATCTGTCAGTCTTGACTGCACCCTGGGGAATCTCAATTCCCATCATTGGAGATAATGACCTTTTTTTCCTGCTCCTCACACCAGGTAGAAGACACAACCATCATTCTCTACCTGGAAGGTAGCACAGCATGTTAGTTAAAATAAGTTGTGGGCAATAGAGGCAGGTCAAGTTCTAGTCAGCTGGGTGACTAAGTCTAACAGGTGTTGCTGCAGAAACAATCTTCCAAATTCAGTGGCTTAAAACTGTAAGGTTAATGTCTTGCCCATGCACCATGCTCATGTTGGGTGGATGGGGGTGGGTGAGGGGGCTCTGCCCCCGTGGCTCCCACTGCAGGACCGAGGCTGTGGAACAACCACTTTCCAGAACGTTAATGGTCACTGTGACAGAGTGAAAAGGAGGCAAAGCTCACAGTGGTTTTCTTACCTTCCATCTGAAATCGACACACGTCTCTGGCTCAAATTTCATTGGCCATTCGGGTGGTCATGCCTGAGTTCCACGGAAGGGGAAAGTACTATCCAACTTCTCGGTGAGAAAAAAGAGAGAGAGAGAAAAAAGCAGAATACTTGTGAGAAATGTCTATCACATTTGGACAATCATTTAACCTAAGTTTCAGTGTCCTTGTGGTGGACCTTGGGGATACTCTATCTCCAAGGTCGTTGTGAGGGTTAAATGAGAAATTGGCACGTAGCCATTACTCAATAAATGTGGCTTATTTGACCACGATCCTTTGTATACCTGAAATATAGTATTAAGTTTTACTGCAAATAATAGCAAGTTCTTTAACCCTTTTCCATAAATTGCATTTTCTAGTCTTTAAAAATGATTCCTGTGCCCTTTCTCTGAATTTCTCCAAGTTCTGTCTGTTCTAAGGTATGGATTCTAACACTGTGCTCCCAGCATAGAAAGGACCTCACTACTACTAAGAAATGAGAAAGTACTTTTTTTTTCTTTTTGGAAGGGGAGCTATTCAAATATAAAATGATGATCACTGTATTTATTATTTATAGCAAGTATTGTTCTAGAACAGAGATGAAACTCTGCATAAGTTCATTAGAACAGTATGGGTCTCATTAGAAAGAACATATTATTATGATGCTCGAAAACTCAGGCTGGGTATGAAGTTACTATAAAAGGATGGGCTAAAAAAAAAAAAAAAAAGTATGGGCTTCTTTGACCAGTATGTTATTACAGTTTCAGTGGAACCATTATCTTGTCAACAGAACACATGGTAAAACCTGCAGGGTCTTCCTCTGACTTCATGAGAGTGAATAGCCTCTGACTTTCCCTAGGGAAGGCAGGGTCCTGGTAGGGTCTGAGCAAGGGCCTGAGGCACAGGCTGTACTCACCCCCCGCCCCCCAATCCCTCATCATTTTAGCTTTTGGTTTGGAAAGCTGGCATTTTGGGTATCTAGTCATGAGACTTTCTCATTTTCCCACCCCTCCCACCTCCCCCCCCTTTTTTTTCACATCATGGCCATCGACTCCTACTTTTATAAGGTATTTTTTATTCTGGAAGAATTTGGGCCAGGGACTCTTTCTGTTCAGCAAATGGCTTGGCTCACGTGGACTCTGGGGTTGTTTATGTTTTTAGGACCTGCTGTTGCGAAACCCTAGTTTATGTTATGTAGCTGGGTTGCTTTAACCAGAATGAATTCATTTGCTCAAGTTATTTTTAAAATGTGCTTTTTCCTTAGCTTATTAGAGAAGCTCTAGTCTCTTGTTTGTGTGGGTCTAGGCCAGAAAAAAATACCGAGTCTATTGATGGAAGCCAGAGAAAATGTCTAGCCAAAGTGAATCAAGGGACGTTCTCAGCTTTGAACAGAAAAGCCTCTCCTCCCTGAATGCTAGGTTGAAATACTGAGTGGTGCTGGTCCCGGGGCTGAAATCCTTGATGCTTCCAGAACCGAGAAGGTCCTGCAAATGAGTCTCAAACTGCTCCTACAGGTGTGTGGGAGGGGGCTTTCAGGTGGATATCCACGTGGCAAGAAACAGCCGCTGCAGCCAGGTGGAACCTCCACGGTCCAGCAGCAGGGAGACTGCTCGAGGCGGTGGGGCTGTAGAGACACAAGCCCTCTACCTCCTCGCGCCACATGGGCTTATTCATCAGACTACCTTGGAAACATCTTTTGTGCGTGCATGATTTTTCTCTCCTTCTTTCCTTTTTTTAAAACAAATTTATTGAAGTATAGTTGATTTACAATGTTGTGTTAATTTCTGCTGTACAGCAAAGCGACTCAGTAATATATAAATACACACATTCTTTTTCATATTTTTTCATTATGGTTTATCACAGGATATTGAATATAGTTCCCCATGCTATACAGTAGGACCTCGTTGTTTATCCATCCTGTATATAAGAGTTTGCATCTGCTAACCCCAAACTCCCAATCCATCCCTCCCCCTTGGCAACCACAAGTCTGTTCTCTGTATCTGTGAGTCTGTTTCTCTTTCATAGATCAGTTCATTTGTGTCATATTTTAGATTCCACATATAAGTGATATCATATGGTATTTGTCTCTTTCTGACTTACTTCACTTAATATGGTAATCTCTAGGTCCGTCCATGTTGCTGCAAATGGTATTTTCATTCTTACTTATGGCTGAGTAATATTCATATGTGTGTATATATATATATATATATATATACCACATCTTCTTTATCCATTCATCTTTTGATGGATGGTTAAGTTGTTTCCATGTCTTGGGGCTATTGTGAATAGTGCTGCTATTAACATACGGGTGCATGTATCTTTTTGAGTTATAGTATTGTCCAGATATATGGCCAGGAGGTGAATTGCTGGATCATATGGCAACTCTATTCTTAGTTTTTTGAGGAACCTCCATACCATTTTCCATAGTGGCTGCACCAATTTACATTCCCACCAACAGTGTAGGAGAGTTCCATCTTCCTCCACACTCTTTCCAGAATTTGTTATTTGTAGACTTTTTAAAGATGCCCATTCTGGGGACTTCCCTGGTGGTCTAGTGGGTAAGACTCTGTGCTCCCAGTGCAGCGGGCCCAGGTTCATTCCCTGGTCAGGGAACTAGATCCCACATGCAGGCCACAACTAAGTCTGCATGCTGCAACTAAGACCTGGCAGAGCCTAAATAATAAATTAAAAAAAGAAAAGAAAAGAAAAAGATGGCCATTCTGATCGGTGTGAGGTAGTACACACATTGTAGTTTTGATTCCTTGCAAACATTTTATTTCACAACTAGTTTTTACATATAACTCTTTAGGACATAGATTCCTACCTTTGAGGGGAATCAGAAACCCCTCTGAGAATCTGATAAAGGCTATGACCCCACCACCCAGAAAAATATACATATGTACAAACTTTTGCTTAAAATGTCAGTGGTATCATTGGGATAACACCCAAGAACTGCCAAGAGGGGTCCATAAATCCCATTGCTTCAGAATTTGGAGAAACTTCAAAACTGAGATTAACGGTATGTGGATACCATTCATTCTTTCAGAACTTGCTGAGTTCCTGTTTCATGGCAGGCACTATGCTGGAAGCTGGGGACACAATGATGTACAAGACAAGGACCCAACCTCGTGTGTGAAGCTCACAGTCTAATGGAGACAAACAAACCCATGATAATGGTGATAATAATGAGTTAAGTGTTTTGCTAGGCCTATAGGCATAGAGACCTACAAGAGCCCTGAACAGAGGGTAACTAACTCAACATATAGTTAATAAACGTATTAAGTGCCAGACAATTAGGTGTAACCTAGTGCACAGACATGGTCCTTGCCTCAAGGAGTTTAAAGTCTGGAGGCTCTAAATCCAAACTTGAGGGAAGGGACTGGAAAAACAGGACACGAGCCACAGGTAAATCCTGACGGACAAGTAAGTTCATCCAGGTGAAGGGCGTGAGTATTCCAGGCAGGGAGAGCAGTGATGAGAGGAAGGTGGGTGGGGAAGTACAAACTTCATCAGGGCCCCTGAATGAGGGGATGAGTGGTGAGAGAGAAGGGTGGAGAGGTTTGCTGCGGTCAGATCCCAAAGGCCCTTGTGTTTCACCCAAGGATGGCAGGCCTTACATTGTGTCAAAGCTTGTCCCGGAGGGTTTTTTTAAAGCAAGCGAGTGAGGTCAAAGAGGAGATGATATTAGAAAGATCACTCTGCCTTCTGTGGAGAAAACGGATTGGGGCGGGGGAAGGGCATGGAAAGGAGGGTGGTTAATGGGTGAAAAGATCAGAAGTGGGGAGCTGTTGATTTAATGTGGATGAGAAATAATGGCAGTGGAACTAGAGCGGAGAGATTTGAAAAACAGGGTGAATCGTCCGGATAGTACCTTTCATGGCCTAGAATAACCTTCTCCGTGGGCAATGCTCTGCTCTGTGCGATCACGCAGTGATGGGTTCACACTAATAAAATAATCTGGCTACTGAGGTGGTATCACCTCGAATCACAGCTGTAGAATTGTTGTGGTTTAAGAATCAGATATGGGAACTTTATATTCAGTTGCTTACTGATGCTGATAATGACACGGATACCATTGACAACAGCTGCAACTAGATTTTATTGTTCACTTGCTCTGTGCCCGTTACCCTTTCAGGCGTTCTGCATGTATCAACCCACTTATTTTTTCAAACAATCCTATGATGGAAGTTCTTTTATTCCTATGGAATAGAGGAGGATATTGAGGTAGCACAGAGACGTTCAATACCTTGCCCAAGGTCACACAGCCAAGAAGTGGAAAAACAGGGATTTGAGCCTTGAGGTCTGGTTCCAGGACTCACGCTCCTATCAACTCTACTCTCTGCCTACAATGACAGCTATAGTGTCTTTTCCCATAAAATTCAGTATGAGCATTAAAACGGAGTTTTTCAATTTGTTCTGAACACTGTAATCACAAAAAAAGGTTTCCATGACACTCATGTCCTCTAGAAATGTAGTAGAAGAGGTACATGAAACAAAATGCTGGGTGTGAACGTTTTTGCAGATTCAGGTTCCAAAGAACAGAAAAGCAGAAAAAAACAAACAATGGTGTTTTTAAACAATGAATGCTGTTTTCCTTTAGCCACAAGGGAGTTTTAAAACTTGACAAATCCATTCAGCTTTCAAAGCATTCCACATTCCCCACCCACAAGCAAATGCCAGAAGGTGCCAGTTTGAGCCAACTCTGAGCTCAGGAATGATTTTCTAAATACTGGATCAGATTTCTTGAATGTCCACGTTCCACAAATGGATACCTACCATTGTCCTAATGGGTCTGATGACAACTGCTTAGCAATTTATCAAGCTATTAATTTAAAAAGAACATTTCAGCAAGAGATGAGATAGTGAGACACAAATGCAGAAACAGAAAATGACACGGTCTTACTACTTTGAAGGGATTGAAAATCACTGCCTTAAGATCTTTGAAATTTTAGAGCTGGGTCATGCATAGGCTGAGTTTTAATGGACTCTCTGGGGGAAAAAAAAGCTTCTGATTACAAAAGGAAAGCAACTTCCTTATTTTGCAAGAACTAATTTTTTTGGAGAGGACAAAGAAAATAATATTTAATAAACTCATTATATTCATTGAAGTAACTTTTTAAAAAGCATGCCCTGTGCCCAATACCATGCTAGACACTGAGATACAAAAATGAAGAAGACATGTATCTTGTTGTGTAGCCTAAGTGGTGGAGAAAGAGAAGCAAAGAAATGGTGTATAATAGACACAACAAAAGAATGCACTAAGAAGTTAGAAGTAAGATAGTGAAAAGTGAGGTTAGAGGGATGAACAGAAACTGTGTTGCAAAGATTTTGGACTTAAATTTGTGAGTGATGTACAGCCACTAAACAGAAGTGATCATCAGATTTAATTTTAGAAGGATCATGCTGTTATCAATATGAAGAATGGGTTGCAGAGGGGAGACATCAAAGGCAGGATGAGTTCCAGTCTTCATAAATATCACTCCACTACATTCTGATACATCCCTTTCTGTTCTCCAATCCATTTCCTTTTATCCCCCAGATACATGATTTAGAAATTATCTAATCTTTTAAAAGTGCTATTTAGTTTCCAACTATTTGAGGTTTTCCCAGATATCTGTTATTGATTTCTAATTTATTTCCACTGTGGTCAAGAGAACATACTTTGCATGACTTGAATCCTTTTATGTTATGGAGACTTGTTTCATGGCTCAGAATGTGGTCTATCTTGGTACACATTCCATGTGCTCTTGAAAAGAATGTGTAATCTACCGTTGTTGGGTATGGCTATGTTCTATAAATGTCATTTTCATCAAGTTGGTTGATAGTCTTGTTCAAGTCTTCTATATCCTTACTAAGATTTTTTTTTCCTGTTAAGTCTTTCATTGAAATTGAGCCTATGCATAATCTAGCTCTAAAATCTGTGTCTTCTTATTCTATCAAACATTGAAAGAGGTTTTCAAATCTCCAACTATTATTGTAGATTTGTCAATTTCTCCTTACAGTTTTATCAGTTTTTACTTCAAGTATTTTGAAGCTGTTTTTAGGTGAACAAGCATTTAGGATTTTTGTGTCCTCGTGCTGAATTTGACTCCTTTAGCATTATGAAATAATCTTTATCCCTGATAAAGGGATTGCTCTGAAGTCTACTTTGCCTGATTTTTTTCTTAATTTGTTTTTATTGGGGTATAGTTGTCTTAAAATGTTGTTAGTTTCTACTGTACAGTGGAGTTCCCTGTGCTATACAGCAGGTTCATATTAGTTATCTATTTTATACATATTAGTGTATATATGTCAATCCCAATCTTCCAATTCATCTTCCCCCCTGCTGCTTTCCCCCCTTGGTGTCCATACATTTGCTCTCTACATCTGTGTCTCTATTTCTGCCTTGCAAACCGGTTCATCTGTACCACTTTGCCTGCTATTAATATAGCCACTCCTGCTTTCTTTTGATTGATGTTAATATGGTATATCTTTTTCTACCCTTTTACTTTCAATCTGTCCTTTACTTTCAACATGTGTTTTTTGTTGGTAGCATATAGTTGGAACTTTTTTTATCCAATCTGACAAGTTCTGCCTTTTAATTGGGGTATTTAGAATATTTATCTTTAAATCTCTTGAAAAGATAATTGACTGTTTAAGCAAAAATAGTAAGTGTGAAGCTTATAGCATATGTAGATGTAGAATGTGAGGCCCCAACAGCACAAAGGCAAGAAGAGAGAAATAGAAGTCTTTCATTGTAAGGTTCTTAAACTGTACGTCATGTGGTATATCACTTGAATGTAGACGGGTATGTTAAAGATGTATATACTATAACCCTAAAGCAATCACTGAAATAAAAGAGTTACAACTAATAAGCCAACAAAAGCCATAAAATGGAATCATGAAAAAAATACTCAATCTAAAAGAAAGTAGAAAAAGAAGAAAAAAAGAACAAAGAACAAATGGAACAAATAGAAAACAAATAGCAAGATGATAGATTGAATCTAACCATATCAATAATTACATTAAATGTAAATGTTCTACACACCCTGATTAAATGGTAATGATTGTCAGATTAGGTAAAAGAGCATATGAAACACTCATCAGGTACTGAGCTAAGTACCTTACATAGTCTCATTAAGTCCTCTTTTTTTTTTTTTAATTTATTTTAATTTATTTTTGGCCGTGTTGGGTCTTTGTTGCTGCGCGTGGGCTTTCTCAAGTTGCGGCGAGTGGGGGCTACTCTTCATTGCAGTGTGCAGGCTTCTCATTGTGGTGGCTTCTCTTGTTGTGCAGCATGGGCTTTAGGCGCATGGGTTTCAGTAGTTGTGGCATATGGGCTCAGTAGTTGTGGGTCACTGGCTCTAAAGCACAGGCTCGGTAGTTGTGGCACATGGGCTTAGTTGCTCCACGGCACGTGGGATCCTCCCAGACTAGGGCTCAAACCCGTGTCCCCTGCATTGGCAGGTGGATTCCCAACCACTGCGCCACCAGGGAAGCCCTCATTTAAGTCCTCTTAACAATCATGAGGTTATCATCGTGTCCTCATTTCAAATATTTAACAAATGAGCCTCAGAGAGGTTAAGTAACTTCTCCAAGTAGCAAAGCAGGGAATCACACTTGGGCACTGCAGAGTGCTAGTAAGCCTGTATGTAATACTTGCTTCCTTCCCCTCCCTCCAATTCAACAGCATTGAGTACCTGCTACATGGAGGAACTGTCCCAGGAGCTGTGCCACAGGACAACTCTGATAACTGTTTGGGATGAAATCCAGCTTAACCAACTGAGTGACCACAGGCTATGTATGATACTTCCTTAAGCTCTTGTCTCCTGATTTGTAAAATGGAATTAAGCATACCTGCCTCATAGTGTTGTTGCGACGATAGATTCAGAAAGTCCAGTGGATAGTGTGTGTCACGTGGGGGTGGTGAACTGCTTTTGGTACTTTAACCTGCACCCTGCAGATCACACAAGAAATATCAATTTGTACAATTCCATGTAAAAACCAAAATAGTATTAGAGAAGAGTGACATTCACTGTCTTCCTGTTTGACCTGCAGCATTACAGAAACAGACCATAGAGGTCTCATTTTTAATTTGCAGCATTATATGAAGTCTGGGTTTCTTTGAGAATCTTAGCAATGCAATGAATCAGTCTTCTTCTAGAGAAACCTTTCAACTCAACTATTACATTTATGAATTAATTTTGTTTTCCTGGAGTAAAAGTGTCAATCTTATTTGTTTTCCAGATTAAGGGGTTTAGATTCCTCACACTTTCACTTTCATACTGGACATCTATACTGGGGACCTGGAAGGAATAACTTCAACTTAGGTTGTATTAATACTATTATAACAATAATTTAAAAAAAGAATTTACACAAGCATTATCTTATATCTGATATATTAATATAGAAATTAAAAAATCAAAACGCAGTCCTGGGAGTTAAGCAGACAAAAAAATAAAAAACAAAACAATCAAACCACATATGATTCCAGCATCACACAGAACCTTTAAATATATTTTCTTTCAAAAGAGAAAATCAATAAAAAAAATTGTTTAGATACAACATGACTGTCAGCAAAGCAGGAAGCCAATCAGTCTTTCAATATCATAGCACTGCTTTTCTAAGCAAATAACTGAAAGACACAAAATTTCAAAGATATTTTATTCAAAATTCTCCATCTAGGAGAAAAGATATATAACAATGTGCACACATGCTTTAATAACTTATTTCACTGTACAACTTGCATCCCATACAATGGTACAATAAATCAGCAAAAGAAAATAATTAGCACTTAAATAATCTATCATGTAAATAGCACTGAATACGGGGTTCAACAAGGTGGAATCTGTACATTTTTTCATGACTGAGCCAGAGCATCTGTCAATCTAGTTGAGTATGTGTCTAAAAATCGAGATGTCTACACCTTTCTTATTAGTGATGTGAAAGGCTATTAGGACCTATGTTGGTTTTGGTTAAATTTGGTGGGTGAGGGCGGAGGGGCTCTATCACTTTTATCCCTTTCTTATAAATACTTTTTCCCTTTTATGTTACTTCCACAGTTTTAAATAAAAATATATTTTATGCTTGTGTATACTATTTTGTCAATACTGTTCTAGCACAGAATTATGTTAATTGGTTATTTTATAGCTAGCAAAATGGTCCAAACACATGAAGGAAACAAAAGAAATTGACCACTTAGTTCTGCCAAAGTAGCACCTAGTAAAACAGCACGTCAGTAACGTTTCTCCTGCTAGTCCTCCTACATGCAGGCAAAGAGACGTGGCAACAACTTCAAAAACACGGGCAGACATTTAAGGAAGAAGATACTATTCTTGTTCCTGAAAAAAAATCTTACTAGTTAGTATTTCTCTATTGCATTTAATAATCTCGGAGTTATAATGATTGCTGAATCAGAGGAAGACTATACAAGAGGAAAACAAGATAAAAAATGAGTGACTAGTGAAATCTGAACTTCTTCCAAGAGATTATATTTTCCAAGAAAAAAAAAAAGGCATAGGAGGTATACATTTCAATTTGGCTCAAAAATAATGAAAATTAACTGAAAAAAGTTGGCAATAACCACTGAAACATAAAATCCAATTCTCTACATTTTCTGTGACAGAGCTCAACAAACAAACAGAAAAACGCCCTGATTGTGGTTCACCATAATCGGGACTATACATACTGCCTGACGTTTCTACACAGACTGAATCCCAAGGACTAAGTCTGCAAAGTAGGATCGAACAATTGATTTCAATAAAACATCTGCTTGATCAATATTTTCTTTCTAAAACTTAACCTATGTTCAAGCTAACTTCCTTTTGTGGAACTGAAACGATTTAAATGCTCTAATTTTTAGCTGATTGTAAAAGTATTACAGTAATCCCACATACCGAGGAACACCAAGAGATGGAAAGTCAACTAGTATTATATCTGTGAAAGCTAACTCAGATTTCACTTGGATACTTGTAAACCATGAATCATAAGTTTCAAAAAAACAGTAGTTGTGGTCAAGTTTATATCCTATATCTTTAAAAGATACCAATAATATTTATTATAATTGTAAACATACGTCTGTCTCCCAAGAGAGCACATCCAGGAAAAGGTGCATTTATTGTAACTGCACCTAACATCCCCTTACAGGCTTTCTGTGACAACTGCAGTGTCACTAACTACCATTGCTGAGTAGGACTCTAGGCCACAACCCGAGGGAATCATGTTTCCCCAATACCACGGAGCTACTTTACCAGCAATTATGATCGTGACGCAACATTAACAAGTTACACATTTAAAAAGTCATTAGAACATCTCGTTCTTGGACACTAGTATAGAAAGGTCTTCCAAAGATAAAGGAATGGAGGCCTGGTTTAATTTTCTCAGCTAGAGCCATTATTATGTTAAGATCGCCCTCTGCTGTTAAATCAAGGTCTATCTTCAGGTTCCGAAGCGATTTAAAGGGCTTTTTCCCCTTCTGCCTACAAATAATAATAAAAAAGAAATTATAATACAGAAAATGTCCAAAGGGAACAAAACAAAAGCAACGTATGAAGGTTCTTCTTCCATTTAGGAGTCTGACTTACGTATCATCTTCTATATATTTTATTAGTGTCAAGGCTTTTCTGTGAAGGACGAGCAGAAACTGTGCAAGGAAAGTACTCCTGAGAGAGAGACCGGGTTTCAAATGAAAGACCTGCAGGAGAATGAAGCGTTTTTATAAATAATTTGCCCCGTTCTACTTATACACAGCATGTTTCTGTCTCAGCGCTGACAGTGCCTGGCAGATAACTCACGTTAGAGCAGCTAACCACTTCCACAGATGTGCCCTGACACACAGGAGGAGGCGGAGGTATGGGTCTGGGAGTCACCTAACAGTTCTGTTTTATCGTTAAGAATTGACTCAAATTTTTCCTTCTGCCTTAGACTATATCCGTGTTCATTTTATTTGTCATTAAAAATCATGATATAAGTTACTTCTAGCTGTGTTACTTAACTTTTCTCTGCCCACATCTTCAAATAAAATTGGAGCTACCAGAGGTGAGCCGTGCTTAGACTATGGGTTTTTTTTTGTTTTTTGTTTTTAATAAATTTATTTATTTATTTATTTATTTATTTTCGGCTGTGTTGGGTCTTTGTGGCTGCACGTGGGCTTTCTCTAGTTGCGGCGAGCAGGGGCTACTCTTCGTTGTCGTGTGTGGGCTTCTCATTGTGGTGGCTTGTCTTTGTTGCGAAGCACAGGCTCTAGGCGCGCGGGCTTCAGTAGTTGCGGCTCGCGGGCTCTAGAGCGCAGGCTCAGTAGTTGTGGCGCATGGGCTTAGTTGCTCCGCGGCATGTGGGATCTTCCTGGACCAGGGCTCGAACCCGTGTCCCCTGTGTTGGCAGGCGGACTCTTTACCACTGCGCCACCAGGGAAGTCCTAGACTATGGTTTTGAGATATTCATATTTTTCTATTCTGGGGGGGTGGGGGTACATGTGTAGTGGTAGAAGGATTTTATTTCTGCTTGGGAAGCATGGAATTACATGACTTGGGATTATCTTTGAACTCTGTAATATGTCACAGACCACATAGACCTGGATCCAAAATTCCTAGTCAACCTAACAATTATGTTATTTCAAAGCTGCATCTATGACACTGTTTCTTGGCCTAATCCCCAGAAAGATAATTATGACAAATCTCTGTTATCTTAAGAAATAAGACCCATATAATCTAAAATTTTCTTCAAAATCTAGATTTTTTTCAAAGGAATGAGACAATAGAGATGCTATCATGTAAATAAGTTTTAAAGACATTGTTTGCTCAATTAAGGCAAATAAACATTTGTACAATATCTCCCGTACCAAAAGAAAACACCCTTGGGTTATAAGTTAGTGCTTAGAATTAAAACATTTATTATTTGAACTGGGGGATGCTGCATCTTTGTTAATATACAGGCTACTCCCCTCTAACAATTCAGAAGAAAAATAATTTTGACACTTTAGAAAGATCAGAGACTCTACAAAAGGACTTAATTCTAAATTATATATATAGTATAGGCAGTGTGGGATATATGGAAAAAGAAAACATGTCATACCATTCACTCTGACAATCTCAGGTTTAACATTTACCTGATCCAGGAAGGCTTTTACTAGAGTGTCTCTGTGTAAGACATCTTGAAAAATATTCCTATGAAGAAAACAGGCCAAATGTTGAAATGATTTCCACAACCTCTCACACCAGCCAATAAATTAAATTCTTAGAAGTGGTATTATAAACATATTTATAAGAATTAGATATCTATATATTTGAAAATATAAAATACATACTCATTTTTTTTTTTTTTTTTTTACATACTCATTTTAACTCAAGGATACATTTGTCTATTACTGGAGTTTGTCAGGCCATAATGTAATTATTTTCTCTTAAACAGTATAAGCAGTCCCAGGAAGGGTATGTATGTATCTATCATACACATTATAAAAAAATACCACGAGCCTTAGGTGATTCATAAATATAATTACCAATCCCGCCATCTCAAAAATATAGAACAGCAACAAAAATAAACACATACCACTACCACCAAAAACCAAAACAAAATAAAAGGTTAACTTCACATACTAATAACTTCTAATAAGTAGTTTAGGAAGAAAAAAAGGTAAGAGGACGAATGCTGGGTAACATTCAAGTGGGATTAAGGAACACACACAGATGATTATCTGCAACGTTTTGACCACTGGGTTTGTATCCACAAGCCCATCATCTGGCAAGTAACATGAATCAGCTACCTAAGAAAATGTCAGCTACATTGGCAATGAGCAGAGTAAGAAGTTAAGTTGTAATTCACACTTGAGATAATGTTTATCTACCACACAACCTAGGATATAGTAGGTTCTTAAAAAAGACTGTCCCTTTCCCAACCCCCTTTGATCTTTTCTCTTCTTCCTTCCCCTTCCTTGCCTTCTACTTCCCTAAGGAATTTACTGGGATGCTAGGTTATACTCAAGTCAGAGGGTAATATAACATTTACTAAGGTAAGCAATTTTTAACTGAAAAGAAAGACTGAAAATAGTAGGGATCATCATATAACTGACAGGAGTAGCAGGGAAGGAGGTGTGTGCGCAGAGGTAATAGGAAAGTACCTAAAATTTCCTAGTTTTAGGAGATGGGTGTTCCCTACTACAGAAGAAGGAAACTCAGAAGGGGGAAAAAATCAGCATTTCACGATTACTGGCTGTCCAACTGGTGGCCAGTGTGGGCACTGACAACAACCTTTCTCTGGCTTTGGAGAGAGAATTCAGCTACTTAAGTCTAGTGTTCTGAACATATCTGTTTCATAAATTGATTGTATTGGTCATATGTGAATCAGGTGAAGCAAAGTGTTAAAAAATTCCCCCAAAAGCGCTCTCCAGGAACCCACCAAAAAAATGGAAAAAAAAAAACCCAAACACTTTGGGAAAGAAGAAAATGCTTGAAGGATCAGATTAATTTTGAGAATTTTGACGTGTGCGCCAAAATTACCTATATGTGGAAAACTTAGGGACCTGAAATTCTTATTTTGACCAATTTGTTTTCTAAACCAATTCCCCTAAATCTTTCAAAGGACCCAACAAGAACACCAGAGAGCTGGGAAAAGCTGGGTCCTAATGAAGCCATCTTTCTGCACCTAGAGACACATGAGGCTGGGGATCCCTTGGACATGGTGTTTCCTTGCTATGCTTTTGGGCAACACCTTCTGTCTGACTATTGGTGCTTCACATGTCTGTTGCCTCAGCTCAAAATTTTTCTTCAAGACACAGGACAGGGTTGCTTGCTCCAATTTTACTGCTGCCTTGTACACTCAAACCTGGATTATACTAGTTAACATTTATTGAGCACATTCTATGTGCCAGGCACTTTAAACTGAATAAAGAGAACCATGATAGTATACTACAATTTCTTTTCCTGATTTCAGAACATCATTTAAGTGTTTTATAATTCAGATTTATCATCTTTTTTTTTTTCTAGTTGAGTCCACATTCAACATGTTACTATCATTACTTTTTTACTTGTTAATTTACTGATCAGACTTTATGGTAAGAAATGAATAACAATATAAAATGCAAAGTAAAAGAATGCTCTATTAATATATTTTGACAGTTTTGCCATATTTTATATTTATATATCAAGGAAAAACAGACTTAGAATTACCTCTTTAGTTAATAAGGTTTAGTTAATAAGCCTTTTATGACTCTTACACACTAGTCTGTAAGCAATGTAAGGAGCTAGGGCTGTCTGGTTGGCCACTATTAACCTTAGCATCAAGTACTGCACCTAGGGGCTCAATATACATTTGTTAAATAAATACTTAAATACTTATTTTTAAGGACTAATCTGACCTATCTTATGGGAAACACAATTATATTAAGAAAAGCTGACATTTAAGAAAAAATGCTTGATTAACCAAATACTTCTTCCAGTATAATTCTCCTAGTAATATTTCTTTCCTTTTAAACACCAAATTGTTTGTTTTCTTTCTACTCATAAAAGATACAGTTTCCTAATATTGCTTAATGACAATATCAAAAAGCAGGGCACGACATACAAATCAGGAGTGAAGCTTTCGTCCGTGTAGATGATGGTATCCTGAGCCATGTCTTCTTCTGAAGTGGCTCTCCAGAATGCTGCCAGCTCTGATCTCATGTATCTACGCTGATTATAAATATGTTCGTGACAGGGTGGCATCTGCTTGACGGTGTTGACATCCACATCTATGTGCGTGGTGGGATAGGGCGCGTACATGACTTGCCGGAAGGGAAGCACAAAGCTTCCAGTGGAATCCTGTTATAAACGAAAAGAAAATTTACTGAGAGAGGAACCAAGATGGCAGAGTAGAAGGACGTGCTCTCACTCCCTCTTGCGAGAACACCAGAATCACAACTACCTGCTGGACAGTCATCGACAGGAAGACACTGGAACTCACCAAAAAACATACCCCACATCCAAAGCAAAGGAGAAGCCACAATGAGACGGTAGGAGGGGCTGAATCACAGTAAAATCAAATCCCATAACCGCTGGGTGGGTGACTCACAGACTGGAGAACACTTATACCACAGAAGTCCACCCACTGGAGTGAAGGTTCTGAGCCCCACGTCAGGTTCCCAACCTGGGGGGCTGGCAACGGGAGGAGGAATTCCTAGAGAATCAGACTTTGAAGCCTAGTGGGAATTGACTGCAGGGCTTCGACAGGACTGGGGGAAACTGAGACTCCACTCTTGGAGGGCACACACAAAGTAGTGTGCGCATCGGGACCCAGCGAAAGGAGCAGTGACCCCAGGGGAGACTGAACCAGACCTATCTGCTGGTGTTGGGGGGTCTCCTGCAGAGGCAGGGGGTGGCAGTGGCTCACCGTGGGGACAAGGACACTGGCAGCAGAAGTTCTGGGAAGTACTCCTTGGCGTGAGCCCTCCCAGAGTCTGCCATTAGCCCCAGCAAAGAGCCCAGGTAGGCTCCAGAGCTGGGTTGCCTCAGGCCAAACAACCAACAGGGAGGGAACCCAGCCCCACCCATCAGCAGTCAAGTGGATTAAAGTTTTACTGAGCTCTGCCCACCAGAGCAACAGCAAGCTCTACCCACCACCAGTCCCTCCCATCAAGCCTCTTAGATAGCCTCATCCACCAGAGGGCAGACAGCAGAAGCAAGAAGAACTACAACACTGCAGCCTGTGGAACAAAAACCACATTCACAGAAAGACAAGATGAAAAGGCAGAGGACTATGTACCAGATGAAGGAACAAGATAAAACCCCAGAAAAAGAAAATTTACTGTCTTTTATGCCAAAAGATATGAAGAACTATCTTTTAATTAAAAAAAAAAAACTGGCTTTAACTTAGCAAATCCAGCTCTAGAATTTTATCCTGGAAAATGAATCATGATTGTGTGCCAAATTCCAGTGATGTGTGTGTTACAGCACTGGGTTAGACAGTAAAATGCCAGAAACAACCTAAGTATCCAAAAAGAGAAATGATTAAATAAATAAAAATGGTTTATTGTTTAGCTGCTAAAAATTAAGTTGCCAATGTTTATGTGTTGATATTGAAAGATGTTCACAATACACTGTGAAAAAGGAAGTTAAAACATGTAAAGTGTAATCTAATTTTTTTGGGGGGAGGGGAAGATATGAAAAAAACACTAACAGAAGAAAAAAAGATCAGAAAGAAATATGCCAAATATTAACAGGGCTTATTCATTGGATTATGAGATTACAAGTGGCTTTTTACATTCTTCTTGATTATTCATGTATTCTGTTAAGTCTCAATGAATATGTATTTTTATAGTAAGTAAAAAATGTACTTCTTTCCAGGTATAGTCAGTTGGGTAGCCAGCTGCCATATAACAAGTACCTACTGTTATAATGTCAAAGTATTCTCTGGAAAGCTATACAATTTAAACTTGCATGGAAAACTCTTAACAAATATTTTTTCATTAAATTATAGTTTCAAGTTTTCCACTATGCATTTGGTATAGGTCCCTTTTAGGGATAAAATTATACAATAAATGAGATGATGCTGAGGAAATAAAAGTACTAAGTACCTTATTACACCTTTGATAGGAGAAGTTCTAATTTTCAGATTTGTACAATTCAAATCAAAAATGAGTTCCTCTTAAGTAGTTTCTGTATTTAAACACTATTATTCTCAGCTCAGAGCACGCACATTATTGAAAATGTAAAAGCTGAAAATAATTTTTATTTGCAACAATTTTGAGTATTTTTTTCTTTCATTTTACTATACCTATATCCTCAAGAAAGTATTCACTCTGAGAGACTCACATAGCCATTAGGAAATCTACTTCTTCACACCTTTGACTATAATTGAAACATCAATAATAGATTCAATAAAGTGAATAACAATTCCCCATAATTATTGAAAATAATTGCTAATTTATATTTATCTGTTTTGCTCCTTGAAAAGCAGACTCAAGTAAATAAAGGAAAAATATAAAATAATTTTTTCTTATGTATATATGTGTGTGTGTATACACACACACACACATACATATATCCAGGAATTGCTCGAGTCCTGTACACTGTTTCAAGATAGGAAGCAGCTTAACATTTTTTCAATAAATGAATATGGTACTTTAAACATAAAATGGTAACATCAAAATTCAAATCCATTCAGTAAAAAAAGAAATGTTCCCATTTAGTTATGGAACTTGATTCAAGCACATATTAAAAAAAAAAAAAATCCTGAGGCCAGACAGGCAGCTACAGGAAACCAGAGAGAAACACAAAGAAAGCTATTCTGTGATGTTTCACTGATACTAACTATAAATTCATACGACATATACTCCATGTTCAGACCTGTGTAAAGGAAGTCAGCTCCTTGGCATATAAACATGAGACACATAAATGCTAATGTTCAAAATATATGTATGAAGAGTCTCAAAAATGATTTAAAAAAATTGGGTTCACCTGTGATAAATGGACACTATACCTTTAGTAGGCCTTGTACAAAGAGCCCTGACTCGTATTTAAATGATGATTCTGCTTCACATAATCTGGAGCATTTTCTCTCTGCTGGAGTCAGAAAAAGGCATAATGTTCTTACTATCTGTAAGTGAAAATATTTTAGCATTAAAATATGAAGTAAAAAGGTCACTGGTTTGCTTATGAAAGAGATCTGAATAGAAATTTCAATTGTTATTGTCAATAAAATCTATTCTGAGAAAGAAGTATGCCATAGTCAACTGGAATAGTCTATGGGATATCACACTTGTTGCTTAAAATAGGTATTCTGTGGTCAAGTAAGTTTGGGAAATGTTAGTAAATTTACTGTATGGTATCTCAAAACCTTTAACATTTGAATACATATTGTGACTCTCCAGGTGACTGAAACAATATGCAGACTTTCTCAAACTTACTTGACCATGGAACCCTTATTCCTAATCTTATATTAGGAAATAATGACCTAATATAATTATTGATTGTATCTCCACCCAGCAACAAGTGTGTTTCAAACAAGTAAACAGTTTGGACGAGAAAACTAAATGCAGTTAAATCAAGCAGAATTATGGCTTCTGTTAATAGTTCTACATGTAAAATCCCATTACAATGAATATCTAAGTGTCTAACTCCTTCAACAGAATGAGAATTAATTCTTTCAAATTTAATTTAAAATAAGCTAGCCATTGGTTGGGGATTAGAAACCTATCATTCTAACAGGATTTGATCATAGTTCTATTAGGAAAAATAAAAAGCCATCTAACTACCTTGGAATTCAGACTATATTCAGAGTTTTTATATTAAAGCAGTGGTTTTCAAACTAGTGATGGCAACCTTTTCTTAAATTAAAAAGAGAAAAGATAAAAGAGAAGCTATTAAACTAAAAGAGGATGTGGGATGAGAAAAATGTTTGAAAAACAGAGCCCCAACCATGGAGGCTTTCTCCCTCCAAGAAGCAACTGGGAAGGCCCTGTGGAACCTGACGGCTTTGGAGGACACAAATTGAAAGCTACCTTCCTTGGGTAACAGAAATAATAATAAGTCACTAGATGTAATATAATAACAGAGGTAAGCTAACCTGTCATAAATGGTTGTACCAGAAATTTAATTTTGGTAAATCAAGGTTCAAGTAATTATACAAGGTAGCTTATTATATTACAGAAAAAAAAATTATGAATATATTTGTCAAGCAAATAATCATTCCTAATATATTTCCTGTGTAAAACTTAGAAAAATTAGGTTTGTTTAAATTGATAGATATGTGCACTTTTCTCTCTCTAATTAATGATCAGTGAAGAAAAGTACAAAATCCCTTAGTTTATTACCTAATGCTTGGAAAGGTAACTGTTCATTAATTATTTATTAACTCATATAGCACTAAAAGAAATGCTCACAAATGTTACTGAATAAGATATAACCTCCATCGATCACTAAATAGCAATAGGTCCCTAAAAGGAATAGATTTAGGGGGAAAAGCAAGATAGTGAAATCAAGATGAATGATCAGATACCATTTCTTTGTAATTAGTACCAAAAGTACATGGCTATCTTCACATTTATTAAAGATAACATTAGGAAATAGAAGACAAATATTTTTAAAAACATCTGACTTTAAAATATTCTCAAAACCATTTATACAGTACTGAGACTAGTATTTATGAATTATCACAATGAAACTGATAAATGACTTCCTATTCAAATAGTTTACTTTAAACTCATTTTTGCCACAGGGTGTCACAGTAATTTGGTCAGATTATATTGCCTCCTTATACTATTAGATCATCTTGACTGCAACCTAACCTTTAAATTACAATCCATAATATGTTAGCAGTTTAAAAAAGTCAGATCATTTGCTGGATTATAAAATAAATTACCTTATTTACTTTCTCTGCACTGCTACCTACTACAACAGAACAGCCACACGTCTGCAAGTGGGAGCTGATGGCACTATAAATTGAAAAAAAAAAAAAAAAAAAAGATTAAAAACACTGAGTGTAAAACAATTTCACAAACTAAAAAAAATAATAATAACGACAAGTGAGCGTCAAATAACTCTGAATAGCTTTACATGATGAACACCAAAGCTCTGATTATAATGTCATCTTTTATTTCTATAGTACTTTGCATTTTCCACCACATGCCTGTCACAGATTCTACTTGAACGTTAAAACAATGCAGTTAGTAAAATATTACCATTTTATCGTGGAAGAAACTGAGGTGTAGAGAGGTTAAGTGGTTAATTTTAAGTCAAATGGGATACAAAGTAACATGAATGGCTGACACTGAGCAGAGTCAGGACTAAAGAGCTCCTGATTCAAGCCATGTGAGGCCTGGAGATTAAACAAGCTCACGCCTCTAAGACTCCATCATGAACCTAAAGGAGAAGACTGTAGACATAAAAGCAAATACTTTATTCTTTCACTCCTTATTTTTTAAAATAAAATTTTGTGATAATCTGTAATTGTAAAGAAACACTCAAGTAGGAGATGAGATTATACGTGTAGACGCAGTACTTAGTTAAGGGACTTAGCACATAGGCACTCAATAAATACTGGCTATTATTATTGTTATTATCACTTTCTTGGAAGAAATATAAATAGAAAATGTAAGCTATTAGCTATTATTATGTGCTTATATGTGCCATGCACTGTTTTAAATGCTTAATATGATTTATCTCACTCAAGGCTTACAACAATCCTATGAAGTAGGTACTACTAATATTCCCATTTTATAGATGAGGTAATGGAGGCACAGAGAGTTCAGGTGGCTTGCCAGGAAGTAAGCCAGGAAGTAAGCAGTAAGCAGAGAGTTCAGGTGGCTTGCCCAGGGTTACACAGCAGTAAGCTAGGAAGTCTGGTTTTAGAGCTCACACTTTTAAGCACTAAAATCTATTGTAAACTGGAAAGGATCAGTACAAATATGAATAATTTTCTTTTCTAGGCCGAAATAAGTCTATCCACAATGCAACTTAATTTGAAAGGATTCTTAGTTTCAGCTTTAATGAGAAGAAAAACAAGAAACTGGAACCAAACAAGGGTCCAAGAATTCTTGTCTGGGTACTACGGAAATTCAGCTTCTTTAAATATTAAATAGAGTAACATCAAATATATCATAGGCATGTGATAAGTAAAGAAGTAACACAAAGCTAAGCAATAGTTCAGATATGCATTTTGACCCTAGAATAATGAAGGCAGGCATTCTGTTATTATTTTCTTCCTTCCCAATCTTGTCACAGGTGAGCGTAAGATTTGCATCTGCTTCATCCAGCTTTTACAAAAAGAAACAAAATTCTTACTTGAGAAGAAAGCCTTCATGACAACTGTCACCAATATCATCATCATTGAGAACTGTATCAGCTATCTGAAATGCACCAAAAAAAAAAATTTATTCTGGCTGTAACAAAACGCTGAAATAACACTTTTAATACACAAGTTTTCTGAAGTCTAGGCTCAATATAACACACTGCCCTCATTTCTGAGCATCACAAATCCCCATAAAACAATCTGTGTGCATCACTACAAACTTGCAGAACAAATGATGTGAAAGCTGGTCAGACAGCTTAAGCAACAATGCTTACAAGAACAATTTCCTCTTCTGAGCCGTCACAATCAGGAGACACATCTTAATTACAAAGTCAGGGAGCAACAAAAATAGTTTCCTAAAGATTTCTCTATACACGCATAGTGTGTAATTCCTAATGTCCTCAACAAATGAATGATTAAGGAAATCAGATTAGTGAAGGTAAGTGAACTTCCATTAACTGCCAGTGATTTGTACACTGCTTTGTTACAAAAAGTACTGCATTAAATACTGATTGATTCTCTAAGGTCTGAAATTCTCTCACTTAGGAAATATAAAAGTGGAGAAATTAACTTAATAAATTTAATTTTATCATATTACCATTACTGACCAAAAAGCCTCTGGCCATAAAATTCAGGATTTTAAGTGTGTTTGTTAAAGTGGCTAATAATTCATATGAATAGTATATATGACAAAAAAATGTATATTACTAAAATTAGAATATTACTAATATACATCATAGTACTATAACTCAAGGGAACTGATAAAGCGTACCATTGCTCCCATTTAACATTACAAGTGAGAACTTACATCTATTTCTTCAGGGACACTGTGGGATTTCATAGATGAAAGCAGTTCCATTACAGGAATTACTTCCCCAGTAAGCATTGGAATAATACTCTGACCCTGCATAAAAAAGTAAAATGAGGTGAAGAAAAGTCACACAATATAGGATAAAGTGGGCAATAAAAAATCAAAAACTGAAAGCAAAGAATAACACCCTTTGATAGAAATACTTGATAACTTGTTCAAACACAGCCCCAAACAAGTCTACTACTCCAAAATATTTCTATTTCTAAAGGATTTACATGCTGTTTAAAACTCCTTTTCATTCTTCCAGGAATAATTTTCTTTTTTTCGGCTGCACTGTGCGGCATGCAGGATCTTAGTTCCTCAACCAGGGATCGAACCCATACCCCCTGCAGTGGGAGCACAGAGACTTTTTTTGTTGTTGTTAATTAAATATCTTTATTACGGGAAAGTTTCCCATATCCCATACTATGCCTAGAATATGTTAACTCATTAAAAGTATACAGTTTTTTTTTTTTTTTTTTTTTTATTGGGGCTACAGTTGTTTTACAATGTTGTGGGAGCACGGAGTCTTAACCACTGAATCGCCAGGGAAGTCCCAGGAATAACTTTCTTTAGTCAGAATGGAATCATTGGTTTATCATTTACACGAAATAATTAAATCACCACACCAAATTTAGAAAGGATCTCCTTTGAAATTTTATTTGAGATATAAGAACTTTTGTTAATCAAAGGTCACTGATGCATTTTATATTAAAAATGAGGAAAGCTAAGCATAAAAAGGCTTTGAAATGCTCAGCAGATAACTCAGTAGTAAAGTGTGAATCAATACTCAATCTCAGGACTTCCCTGGTGGTCCAGTGGTTGGGACTTCGCCTTCCAATGCAGTGGGTGCGGGTTCGATCCCTGGTCATGGAGCTAGGATCCCACATGCCTCGCGGCCAAAAAACCAAAACATAAAACAGAAGCAGTGTTGTAACAAATTCAATAAAGACTTTAAAATTGGTCCACATCAAAAAAAAAAAAAATCTAAAAATAACCCCTCAATCTCTACATTCATAATAAGGTATAATCTGCCCAAATGCAAATCAAAGTCATAACGTATATTTTTAAGAATCAATAAAGCAGACAAATTTTCTTCAGTGTTCCTTCAAGGAACTACTACTACTTATTACATCTCAAAGATGTAATTTTAAAATCTGTAGTTTCTAGAATGAAATTGAAAATTCAATACAGAACACCACACACGTAAAGTGTCTCAAATACAGATGCTCCCTCATTTATTCACTGCCACCACCACTCCCCCAAAATGTTTTGCCCATCCTGAATATGTAAACTTTTAGAGAGGCAGATGAAATTGTCACATGTCTATCAATTTTTAGCTACGCATGTTTTAAAATCACATATTATTTAAGATCTAACAATAAAACTTTTCCCCTCATTCATGTTTTATGAAATGATTATATTCAAACTCACTACATGCATATTCAAATTAGAACCTCTGTCATCCTTACAGTCAGTCCTTTTTTTGAGTGACCAAACCTAGTTTTCAGAGCCCCTTATCATATAAGTTGCTTCAGAATTTAAATGTGATGCTGTCTCTGGAAATTTTATCCTAATAGGCACCCTTGCATCACACAGGAGGTTTTATTATTTAAAAAAAAAAAAAATCCATCCTGTAGTAACATAAAACCACTCATTGTTTTCACTTTTCAAAGTAATTTTTTAAATGTCTGCTTACAACAATCAACACATGCAACTCAAGAAGATTAATAACTGAAGCTGCGTTAAATTTGCTTCCTTGTAAAACGATTTTATCAGATGACAGCTATAAGCATCTAAAACTAGCACTGATTAAAGTTGTTTTAGACTAAGTATCATCCTCACACAGTATTTATTGTTCAAAATAAAGTCACTGCAAACACATGATATGAGATTTGCAAGAACTCGATTATCAGGTGACTCCTTTTCAGAAAGGATAGTTATGGGAAAATACCTTCCCTTAGGTGTAGGCATATATAGTATGTCATACACAGCATCTCAGACATTTATCATCATAAGCAAATGGATATGCTCATTGAAGCTTAACAACAATGACAAATCCTAGACAGCTGAACACAGAAGAGGCTCTAAAAGAAAATGCTTCCAGTTATTTCCTCCTTGGACTTCTCTAACTTGAACTTTTCAGCAGGTGAACGTTTCCCCTTTAAAAACCTCCAGTTTGTCCAAGTATACTTTCCTCCTGACATAGAAGGGATAGGATAACATTTTCAACAAAAGCCCTTAAACGAGAAATAAACCTTAATGTTAATAGTGGTCAACTTTTTAAGTACAGGTTTCTGGTTTGAAAAAAAAATCCCAGAAAAAGGAGAATTTTACTGGGTCCTAAATTTCGTTATTTTGAGATAAGTCTACTAGTTACTCCGTAACTAGCAGGTACATCTAGAAGCTGGTGAAAGTCATCCCATTCCTTGGCACCCTGCTTACTCACCAGCAAGCAAAGGCTGGGCTTCTCTGAGTAAAGGGAAACATTTCCTTGTAAGTCTTAGAACTTGCCCCATAATTACCTCCTTCTGACTTTTGTAAAAGTTATTTACAAAAGTACAAACATAACAATTTTGTAAAGAAGATCATTTTATAGGGTTTTGTATTTCCCTTGTTCATGTTCCTGTAGTTTGACAAACTTTTAGAAAAAGTTCATTGTTTAAAATATCATTTGTCTCAGGCAAGCTAAAGAGAACCAGGGAGAAGGCCAGTTTAGACTGGAGTTTTAACAGAGGAGCAAGGAGGGTGGCCAGAAGCAACGAGAGTAAAAGCAAAGAGCACTTTCTCCTTCGGGGATTTGCCTTCTGAACGTCTCTGCCCTAGACTGAAATGTTTTGCAATTAATTTCCATAAGGGAAGCCATACCCTCGCAATCATGCTTCTCAAACCCTGGTGCCTGCTCCCTAAGGATGTTCAAAACCATGGGATAAACACAGCATGTTTTCCTGGAGACTTGACACCACTGGAAGCCCGAGTGGTAAGAAGGTGAGGAATATCACTGGCAAACTGTAATATTAAAACAAAAAGATATATCACGGAATAAAATGTAAATTGCATGAGTTTTAAAGATACAACACGGGACTTCAAAGAAATATGATGCTTAGAGCTGTGTCTGTACCCCCAGATACTTTAGGGGCACTCACTCTCCTGTTACAACTACTTCTGTGGAAATGTTTGAGAAGCAATACCTTAAAAAAAAAAAAAAACTCATATGGAATTTTAAATTTTTACTATGAACAAGTTATCCAAAACTTATCCCATGCAAACAGAAAAAAAGGGAAGCAAAATATTAATTTGTGGATGCAATTATTATTATCCTTTATTTATTTAACTCTTCAGGTCTAAGATATGGAAGTTTTCATCCAGTTTATTCCATTTATCTTCATAAAGATTCTGTTCGTGCTCAGGCTCACTCTGTCAAACAAATATGTCTTCAAGGCCTTAACAGAAGCAGCCCTTAGCTTTATACAGACATATGTAGTGGGTTTAGCAGTGTCTGGTAATATGCAATCTGCACCTTACCTGATCTTCCATTCTCTCTGTGCCTTCCAAGATGATCTTCTGGACATTTTCTTGCCTTTCCTGAGCGAGTGAAAATTCATTAAAATAAAAAATCCACAACATTTTGATACTTGTTTATTTTTCACAATACAGTTAAATGGCAGACATCTTCTTGGGTAATTTAGTTCATGGGAAAAACACGTTCCACTTTAGGGCAAAAAAAAAAAGTGTGTGGGGGGATTAACCCAACAAATCCATGCTCTCATAGACAATACGAAATAAAATAAAAACACCCTTTTTGTCTGCAGTTAAAAACAGATAATGTGACAGAAAGAGTCAATGTAACATCTGCATAGTTTCACAAAGGAAACTAATGATTTGTACTTTTCAAATTAGATAAGATCTAGATGAATCTAGTGACTATACAGCTTCCAGATTTTAAATGATTTTCATAAGCATGTGAGAAATAAGGAGGCAAGCCTGCAAACACAGTAAAAAACTCTTCTTTTAAAAGATACTATTTTTCCTTGCTATTTGGTAAAAGCCTTATAAAATCAGTAAGGCTTAGTGGACTTCCATGTTAGTATCAAACTGCAAAGCAGAAAGGAGAATTAAATTTGTTCTTCTCATCTGCCAAAATTACAGTATATGGAAATATAATTATCACTATATATTAAACTATAAGATTAGGGGACAACAATGATTTCCTCTAGCTCAATCTACAAAATTAAAAGGAATATCTCCTGAAAACCATTTGGTCCAATTTCTTCATTTTACAAATTTGGGAACTTGGCAAAGAAATTAAAGGGACCAAAGGTTATTTGGGCAAAGGGTTACGAAACTATTGTTCTGAACTGCTTACACCCACACAGTGGTAAGTGAAAGACAGGGTCATGCAATGCAGAAACAAAAAGCTTTTAGAGTCAAAGGCTCCCAAGACAAATCCAGACTCTAAAATTTATGTTTCCTTATTTCTCTAAGCTTCTGGCTTTCTATTTACAATGTGATGCTATCATCTCCTACTTTCCAGGGTTAGAAGACCACAGACATCAGCCTAGATCTATCCGTACCTAATAGGGTAGAAGCAAATAACAGCTCCTGTTTGAAGTTAATTGCATATAATTTCTAAAAATTAGATAAAAATGTATCAGAAGGTAAACTTTCAGTGGCTAGGTTAGCATACTTAATAAGCTTCCAAACCCACTCACCTTGTGCATCCATATCCTTCCCTTCCGGATAATGTGCGTTAATCTATCCACACACACTCTGTGAAGTGGGAGATAGAAACTCAGTTCCGTCTGGGGAAGTATAATTGATAGTCCATAGGTGCTCCTATCCCCATTCCAGTTTCCATCGAAGATTAATGAAACAATAATTACTCCTTTTTCAGACAAGACGAAAAACTTTACGTCTATCGCCCCACTCTCTGCATTTCGAAGGATTTCTCCATTGAGGGTATGGTTGGCAAGAAAAGTTATTTCTCCGTCGCTTAGAAGTAACTGTTCTGTCTTTGGAGCCCAAATGTGCCTTACTCTAGGACCAAGAATATTGTCCCAGTAAGCAAAGGTTGCTGCTAATAAAGGGGATTCACCACTTAAAGCAATCTCTGTCTTGGCAACAGCTGGAGAAGGTGGTGGACAGAGAGTCGACATCACTGCATCCCAACTGTCACATTATCCAAAAGCTCGAGGGTTATCTGAACAATGACATACAAAACCAGTGATTAGGTTCAGCGATTTTAAGTCATCCATCAAAAATGCAAATTTTGGGACTGACATATATACACTACTATATATAAAATAGATAACTAATAAGGACCTATAGCACAGGGAACTCTACTCAGTACCCTGTAATGACCTATATGGGAAAAGAATCTAAAAAAGAGTGGATATATGTATATGTATAACTGGTTCATTTTGCTGTACAGCAGAAACACAACATTGTAAATCAATTTTAAAAAAGAAATAAAAGGCATTCTAAGGTCAAAAAAACCCCCAAACCCTCAAATGATTTACGTATACGTGGTTTTCTCCTCTTCAGTCAAAAAGATTTGGAAGCATGTCTCCTACATGAAAGAGACATTAAACTAGCATGGCAGGTGCATATTAAGTGTTTGCGATATGATGATTGCAAAATGTACTACCATACATAGTAACATGCCACTTATACTCAGGGCATACACTTAGAAATCCAAAATAATAATGGCCTTAAAAAAACCTCTGAACATTAATATAAAATATTATATACTAAAGCTCATAGAATGGATCCTCACTGTTTCTAAATATCCAGCCTATATGCAATTCTAATATGATAGGATATTTGGTTCCTAAACCATAGGAACTAAAGGGAAACAAATTGAGAAAGGGAGGGCTCAGCTAGAGACCATGACACTTGTTGTGGGCTGAACTATGTCCCCCACAAAATATATGCTCAAGTCCTAACCCCCTGTATCTGTGAATGTGACCTTATTTGGAAATAGGTGTAATCAAGTTAAGATGGGGGTCCTAATCCAATGGCTGGTGTCCTTACAAGGAGAGAAAGATTTGGAGACACACAGACAGGGAAAACAGGGCCATGCGAAGATGAAGGCAGAAACTGGAGTGATGCAGCTACAAGCCAAGGAATGTGAAGGACTGCTGGTAACTATCAGAAGCTAAGAAGAGGCAAAGAACGATTCTTCCGTGGAGCCTTTAGAGGAGCATGCCCCTGCCAACACCTTATTTCAGACTTCTAGCTTTCAGAACACAGAGAGAATACATTTTTCTCATTTTTACATCACCCAGTTTGTGGTACTTTGTTATGGCAGTCCACACCTGACAGCAGAAAACCTTAAAAGCTGCTAAGAAAAGAAAAGAAAAAAAAAAAAAGGCAAAAGCTTGCAAGAATACAACAATCTAGAACCATAAGAGAAAATGAGCAAAAAGTCCTCAATGCACTCAATGATTCTCTTTGGGTAACAGGATGCTAAAGCCCAATACTGGTGTTTAAAATGACAGATAAATACATTTCATATGCTATTCAAGAAAGCAGCGCAGCCTTTTATCATTGCAAAGAGAGTTATACTAAACGGTTAAAGTAAAAAAGCTTTAGTTATTTAAAACGTGTAGAGAACTAAATGATTGGATGGGCCCGGTCAACCTTTCAATCTACTGAGAAAACAGAGAAGAGGAATTGCCCAAGGTCACCAAGCCAGGCTGGAATCCAGGTCTCTTGTATATCTTAACCCACCCCATTGTATCACTCTGAAAGTGTACATTCAATGTGATGTTAATGTAAAATGAATCATTCCTGCCTAATATTAAAATTGAATACCTATGCATATTCAATACCAATTTCATTTAAACAAGTCTAAAATTGTGGAATCTATTCATCATATAATGGTAAAGGATAGTAGTTAATAATAGGTGAACTATGATATATCTATCTTTGCCTGTATGATTGCTTTGGGAATTAACATTTTATCTGTAACTAAATTCATGTCAAAGTAAACCATTTTACTTAAAATAAAGAATTTGATCTACATCTTGTCAGGAGAGTTCAGAGACTGATGAAAAGCAAAAAAAAACCCCAACAAAAAACGACTCTAATTTTAGAGTACTGTATGAGCACTTTTATCATGATGTCAAGAATAGTTATAAGTGCTTGGCAAAACGCTTTACAGTAGGTATGTGCAGAAATGGTTTAACACAAGAACAGTTCTTGTGTATTTTTTATTTTAGAAATTCATTTAGGAAATATTCACTTTTTAAATGTGTTATATCAATTTAATAGACTTAAGAGACTACACTGGGTATAAGTTGTATAGTTTGTTTAAAATATCCACTGTTATGGATACAATTTAAACAGTCAGTTTATAATGACAGAATATAGGAATATAATCTGAATTGAAACTGTAATGATGCTATGATAATTAACAACAGCAAACTGGAGGCCAAGGAGACGAATTAAGTAAACACAGAGCTATACAATTATATGGTAACATATTCTTCTTTTGTTCTTCCTTTTTGGATAAAAAAGGTGAATAATCATAAAGGCAATACTGCAACTCAAACATTTCATCATTATGTTGAAAATAAAAACACTTCCTTAAATGGAATTGAGCCCTGGAGCAGATATGGTTAGATTATGGGACAACTTTTTACCTGATTGTGAAAACTCAACTATTATAGACCACTAATTACATTCAATCTCATTGCTAGTATCATTAGAAAGAGAATAAGGGACAAAGATTACGCTGAATTGTTTAGCTTTAAATCCTGCCAAAAGTCACAGAGGAGTACAGTTAGGAGAGTAGTAAAATGAGTCTACCAACACTTAAAGTCATCATCTTTGGTAAAGAAAATCCATACATACAGACATGGCTCAAAAAAATCAGTTCAAAATCAAGTCTTTTATCTATATATCTTATTTACATGTAGTGCTGGCTACACCAGAGAGTTATCAAACAAAAGCCGTAAGAGTCTTTGAGGGAAGCCAGGATTCAAATTGGGTGACACAGTGGCTTGCCACACTCCTGTAAACAAAAAACAGGGTTCATGAGGATGTACCCAATATACTTCCTGAAAATCATCCAACATATGCAGATGTAGAGCTTATACTAATTATCACCTGTTAAAACTGTTAGCACACGGGTAGTTTTGAAGTTTTGCTTTTTCTTAAACCTTTGCTAAAAATCAGCCATCTCTTCTCTGATTGATATTTAGAAAGTTGGTTGGTCCACTGCTGTTGCAAATCAGAATTCAACCCTCATAAGGCCCACACTTCTTGTAACCATGTTTTCTGTTTATTTTCTCCCAGCTCTAAGAGAAGCAGGATCCTAAACCAGCCCACCTTCCAAAACAGGAGCTGCCCAGACCAACTTTATTGACAGTGATCTGCTTGCAACACCAGATAGTTCACAACACTTTTCAAGACTCAGAGGTTAAGTTCATCATATCACTATCAGACCATCTCTCACAGCTCCAGTTTCTCAAATAGGCAGGCTAACCTACTACTCCTTAGAATTACTTAATTAAAATAGAGCCCAAGGGCAGGCTTCAAAGATAGGAGTCTCCTCTGGTTTTCTCTCTCTCTGAAAGTAAATTCTGAACTGCTAACAGGGCCAAAGAAAGACACTATTTTATCAACTTTATAAGGTGGGGAAAAACATTTTAGCCCCTATGTAACTGTTTCCTTGGAGCAGGTTAGTTCTGGCATAGTGCACAATCTGCAATGTGGTCTATCACTTCTCTTGTTTTTGTTTCATGTGCGTAAAGAGAACAGGCATCATGAGGTAGTTTCCAACTGATTCAGGGCTTTCCTAGACTGCCAAGGTGCTGGCAACAGTGTCTGTGTCACATAACACCATCATACTTCAAGTACTCTGACTCCATATTATTAATTTCCCATATATTGTATTCTTGCTTCTGTGATGTTCCCTTTATGTTAAAAGTTTTCCAAAGTCTAAGATCGTATCTAACAGTATTTTCCACTCTCTTTGTACAAATTAAAGTGCCAGACGTATTGTGTCCCCTTGCTTTGCATCACAAGAGAGATGAGAACAGTTTGAATTGAAATTTATCCACTAGCCACAACCAGACTGTTTTAACTAGAGCCTAACAATCTTCATTGTTTCTTAAAGGGCCATCTCTCTCGGGCAAGTGCATGACCTCCCGGTCTCCTGAATACAGAAGCCTGGTGGAGTTCACCGGGGCCAGTCAGACCCTGAGTGGTCACAGCAGACGCGTAATCAGTGCACTTCTTTTTGCAACCGATACCATCAGTCAAGTGATGCCCAAGTCATAATGGTCACTTCCTTTAAGTAAGTCTGTGTATCCTCGGAGAAGTGAAGTAAGCAGGTCATGAACCACAGAACGGGAGCAAAAGACAGTCTAGAATTGCTGCCCAAATTTACAAGACATCAGCAATCCTTAGAAACTTCAAGTCCTGTAGACGAGTAGTATTACCCCACGCCACGCCGCTTTATCCCCTCTCGGACCCCGACTTGGTACGGAGCAGACGCGCGCCGCCCGCCCTCTGGTTTTCCCCGGGCCAGGCCTCTCGGTGCCCGAGGCTCCTTTTCCTTGAGTCACGGCACGGGGGTCCGACGAGTCCCTCTGAGTGTCACGCCGGGACCCCGAGAAGGAGCCAGCTCGGAGGCTGTGCGCGGAAAAGCGAACCGATCCCTATCCCCCTGCCTCTGCGCCGCCACTGCCAGAAAGCCCGGATGAAGGCAACTCCACTGGTCGCCGGGCTGAAAATCCCGATGCCGGCTTTCGATCAGGGAAGAGAGCGGCAAAGAGAGGACCAGCCGAGCAGAGCCCTGGCGAGAGCCTCCGCCGCCGCCCGCGCGGTCCCGGCACCCGGAGCCCAAACAACCACCTACACGCCGGCTTCTCACTCACCTACTCGCCACCGCCTGCGCCTCCGCCGCTGCCGCCGCCACCGCTGCGGGCATAGGACCGCAACCGCAGTCCCGCCCCCGCGGCCCTGGCCCCGCCCCCGCGCGCGTTGCGTCCCCGAATCCGCTTCACGCCGTGGTCGTTTCCCGCCTTGTGCTCTTCTCCTGGTAAATTTTATCAGATCTTTCCTCATTCACGCTTAGCGAATACTGTGAGAGCAAGGGGAGGAGAGAAAGGGCGGGAAAAACAAAGCCACACACCTCCTAAACACACCCCCTGCTCTCTCTAGGCCCCGCCCCCTTAAAGAAGAAACCGGGCAGCAGGGATGGCTGACGCATCAAGCGCCATCTTTCACGCGGGCGGAACAAGTCGCTGTTGTTGCGCTACCGTTTCCTCGTGGGACACCGTAGGTACGCCTTGGTGTTTTTGAAATGCGATTATACGTAAACGCACGAGATCTGCGCAAGGCGGGGGTCGGGGTCGGCTTGCTCTGTCCCTTTGGTCAATGACGCGCTCGGTAAATTTAGCGTAAGCTGATAACCGAGATAGTTCAGTTCTTAACGGGGAAGACTCCTGGGCCCCAAGAAAGCAAAGAAGAGTTGGTGGTTGTGAATGGTTTTGTTTGTGCTTGGCAGGTAGCAGGCGCTCTACAAATAGTTGATGAACGAATGGATTTGGTTTTTTTAATGGCACAATTCAGTACACTGTAACTTCACCCCAAGCCTCGTTAGTTAATTTTCTTTCCCACAATATATAGTCACAACAATTTTGTCTTCTTTACATGTAAGCATTTTCTTAAGGATGATTTTCTTGTCTTTAAACATCCTATTAGCTAGTTGCACAATGTGGATGAGTTGGGTGTTTTTTTTTTTTCCACCTTTGAAAATGTACTTTATTGTTTTGTGATGTGCTGTAAGATTTTTTTTTTTAATCTCCAGTTAAGTCAGCTTTTTGGTCTACAAGTGTGTATTTTCAGGTTATTCGCTACAGATGAGTGGCACTTAACATTTTTCATCTTTAAAAATCACGTAGGACATCTTTATCATTCAGAGGAAGAAATACACAAAATGACTCCCTCAAACCTATACCCTCTGCAGAAATAGACCCCTTACCTATGCTTTATACTTATACCAAACACCAAAAAATCTACCATTTATCTAATTCCTACTGTGTCTTTGGTATTGTGCTTCTCAGCCTACATAAAGAATTACGCTCGGGGCTTCCCTGGTGGTGCAGTGGTTAAGAATCCACCTGCCAATGCAGGGGACATGGGTTTGATCCCTGGTTCGGGAGGATCCCACATGCCACGGAGCAACTAAGCCCATGTGCCACAACTAGTGAGCCCACGTGCTACAACTGCTGAAGCCCACCTGCCTAGAGCCCGTGCTCCACAACAAGAGAAGCCACTGCAATGAGAAGCCCGCGCACTACAACTAAGAGTAGCCCCCGCTCGCCACAACTAGAAAAAGCCTGCACACAGCAACGAAGACCCAACACAGCCAAAAATAAATAAATAAAATAAGTAAATTAAAAAAAAAAAAAAAGAATTACGCTCAATCCTCCTAACACATTTAGGATATAGATATTATCATCCCTGTTTTACAGAGGATATGACCGAGGTTCAGAGAGATTATTTATATCACACAAAGCCACTTAGCTAGCTGATTCAGGCCAGTTTTGTGCAATTCCAGAGCCCACTGAGTCCTGAGGACACCAGGCTGGTACTGAGTGGATGACAGCCTTTCTCAGAATACCTATGGGGGACAGTACCAACACCTCCAGTTCAGAGTAAGATTGGGACTTAGATTAAGTGCCCAGGAGAGGAATACAGTGCCAAGAACGGTTTTTCCTACTTCAAAATTCTGCCTAGGGACAAAATTTCCCTTGTCTCCAATTCTGGTTTTGTGCAATATCAACCCTAGAACAACTATGCTTCCTAAGAGAGAATCAAACACCAAGGCCTAAATTCTGCATGACCATGAGAATAAGATACATATTGAAAGTGGCTCTCTATGCATGATGCTTTGTAGTTAGTGAATGTGCATTTTCCCCCTCACATCTAATTGAACAATTGTTTAGGCATTGTGTAGCAGTAGCTTGTATGTCTTTCAGTGGATCAGAGCAGGAAAAATCCAGTCGGAGGGAAAAAGTAGTTGTGACTTAGTACTGTGGTTCATAGTATTTTCATGCTCAAAGGTGTAAAATAGGAAGACAGGTATCCTAGCACACATTGCTTCTTCAGGAAACGAAAAAAAAAATGATGTTAAGTATGTAGTAATGTGATCCATACTAGCAGCACCAAAGGATGGCTTGGGAGGACTTTAACCCTTAACCCCTCCAAATTCTGTTAATCAGTCCAAATAAACCACCCCAAATAACTATACTGTTTAAGTGAAAATAGGTTTTGCTATTGAAACATATCTTCAAGCAAGAGCCTTAGTTCCCCATTTCCAACCAGGATCATATCCCTAAGACCCTATTTAGAAATGCTTGAGCTAACCACCAATCCACATATAATTAATGAGCAATTATACAAAAAGGCTTTACCCTAGGGAAGCCGTGGGGCACATGTTTAAGAGCTTGGGCTCTGGCATCAGAGTTGTTGTAAGTATTGTCTCTGCCTTTGATTAGTTATGAGACTTTGGGCAATACTTCTCTGTGCCTCAGTTTCCTCAGCTGCAAAATGGCAAGCAGAATAATTTCCCGAAGGGTTGTTGTGAGGCTGACCTGAGATCAAGCAAGCTAAGAATTTAAAACAGACAGTCAAGAAATTGGGGCTCTAATCTCAGTAACTATGCAGGGGTAACAGAAGCAATAACAAATTACAAACCACGTAAACAATGTACATATTTATAATTCCAATAAATAGAATGTCAGAACTCAGAGAACCTTCTTGCTACATCACAAATGTCAGTTATGGTCAGAAAGCCTTTTCCCCATCCTCTCTTTATTAATGTATTTCAGAAATGTGTTATGTGTTGCTTCGGAGCTGGAGCTGAGGACTTGTTGATTACTTCCTGTTTACCAGGATTACAGCAAATTAGATTTAACTGTGACTGGCACGTGAACAATCTGACTTTGGACATGGATGAGAAATGTTGCTGAATAAACCACAGTGAGTTTAATTTCTTTTAAGTAATAAGATTTTATGTGGTTGCCTTAATCATTTCCGACTTATCAATATGCAATTTATGTTACCTTTTGGTTGGAATATGAATGACCCAACACCCAACTGAGGTACTTCCAGTTGGAATCTTGGTTCCTGGATATATCAAGTTAGTGAGCTAGTGTGATATAAATGGTTTAGAAAGCTGTAGTGTGTCCATGATTGGAGCTAACAGTCTATAGTTCTAATAATGCTTAATGTAAGCAGTGCCCCTGCAAGAGAACATCATTAGGATCCAATATATATTTCTTTTCGGGTCCTCCTGGGACTCACCATTCTATAAACAAGTCAGTAAGCCTCTCAATGGGAGGAATCACATTCTTGGCCAGGTATTAACCTCTGTTCCTTCCATACCGGTGATCTGCAAGCAACAGTTGTGAGTGATCTAAGGCCTCAGATAAAGAGTCTCCAGGGGAAGAAATTCCTAGTTCACTGCAGCCCCATGTAACACACAACAAGAAAGACAACAAGAAGTAGGAAGATAGGCCGACCATTTTCTAAAATCTTAAGACCAGATCATTAGCTAATTTATTATAGAAGACAGATTATGAAGTTTTAGCTTGATGAGTTTATCATATGTTGATGGAATTGGGGTGGAATCAACAGTGCACAGTGATGGTGCTGGTGCTGCACTACCAGAGGCCTGAGTTGCAGTGGACCAGGAGCAGATGACCGAAAGCACTCTCAACGGCAGTGACTCCCTCACTAGCCATAAGCTTCCCAGACCCACCTCAGAATATGACCCGGAGCACATCTGCCTGTGGTTACCCCTCTGCTTGCAACTCTCAGCATTTTTTTGTGTTTATACTTGTACTTTATTGTACTTACTAGGATGTTGCTTTGTAAGTGGGTTCCTTATTTCACGTGTGACTTCTGCCTCTCAGCTTTGTCCCAGGCTATTTGAGACCCAGGGCAGTGTGCTTAACAGTTTCATGTTCCGACTCCTTTGTTTTTAGCTCATATCAGATGATGGGCAAATGCCAGGTGGCTGATTGAAACTTCGCTCCAACTGTTATTATCCTTAGGCCAGGCTCCTGTGGTGTAAGTGCTTCTTTTGAAACTAGCTTTTGTCTTTATTTAAGAGTCGGGGTCGTTCTGTTTAAGGATCAGGGTCACTCTGATGTAAAGTGGATGAGGAGCTGTGAAGGAGACCATTTCTTTTTTGTCATCTGGGTCATTTTTCCTATCTCCCTTCTCCACACTATTTCTTTAACCCAGCAAAGAAATATAAAACCACAACTAATGTCTCTGAGCCAAAATCACAGGTCACTAAGTTTTTTTTTTTTTAAATAAGTTACAGGTGTACAATATAGTGATTCACAATTTTTACCGGTTATACTTCATTTACAGTTATTATAAACTATTGGCTGTATTCCCCATGTTGTACAGTATATCCTTATAGCTTATTTTATACATAATAGTTTGTACCTCATAATCCCCTACCCCTATCTTGCCCCTCCCCCCTTCCCTCTCCCCACTGGTAACCACTAGTTTGTTCTCTATATCTGCCTCTGTCAGGTCACTTAGTTTTAAAATGTTTTAACACCTGGGCAGTTTTGACAACTATTCTTTTTCTTCTTCAAAATCATCTTGACCAACTTGGTCATTTTTCTTCTGTGAACGTGAGAACTGACTGGCCTGTAAACTTCCACAAATAACCTTTGTGAGATTTTTATTGCTGTTGCATAGAATTTATAGATCAGTTTCTTGTCTTTCCATTTATGAGCATGGTCTGTCTCTCTACTTACAACTTCTCTTGTATTCGTTAATTAGGTTTTATAATTTTCTTGGAAAAGACACTTCACATCTTTTTTTTTTTTTTAAACATCTTTATTGGAGTATAATTGCTTTACAATGGTGTGTTAGTTTCTGCTTTATAACAAAGTGAATCAGTTATACATATACATATGTTCCCATATCTCTTCCCTCTTGCATCTCCCTCCCTCCCCCCCTCCCTATCCCACCCCTCTAGGTGGTCACAAAGCACCGAGCTGATCTCCCTGTGCTATGCGGCTGCTTCCCACTAGCTATCTATTTTACATTTGGTAGTGTATATATGTCCATGACACTCTCTCACCCTGTCACATCTCACCCCTCCCCCTCCCCATATCCTCAAGTCCATTCTCTAGTAGGTCTGTGTCTTTATTCCCGTCTTGCCACTAGGTTCTTCATGACTTTTTTTTTTTTTCCTTAGATTCCATATATATGTGTTAGCATATGGTATTTGCTTTTCTCTTTCTGACTTACTTCACTCTGTATGACAGACTCTAACTCCATCCACCTCATTACAAATACCTCCATTTCATTTCTTTTTATGGCTGAGCAATATTCCATTGTATATATGTGCCAAATCTTCTTTATCCATTCATCCGATGATGGACACTTAGGTTGCTTCCATGTCCTGGCTATTGTAAATAGAGCTGCAATGAACATTTTGGTACATGACTCTTTTTGAATTATGGTTTTCTCAGGGTATATGCCCAGTAGTGGGATTGCTGGGTCATATGGTAGTTCTATTTTTAGTTTTTTAAGGAACCTCCATACTGTTCTCCATAGTGGCTGTATCAATTTACATTCCCACCAACAGTGCAAGAGGGTTCCCTTTTCTCCACACCCTCTCCAGCATTTATTGTTTCTAGATTTTTTGATGATGGCCATTCTGACTGGTGTGAGATGATATCTCATTGTAGTTTTGATTTGCATTTCTCTAATGATTAATGATGTTGAACATTCTTTCATGTGTCTGTTGGCCATCTGTATATCTTCTTTGGAGAAATGTCTATTTAGGTCTTCTGCCCATTTTTGGATTGGGTTGTTTGTTTTTTTGTTATTGAGCTGCATGAGCTG
Organism: Balaenoptera acutorostrata; assembly: GCF_949987535.1. Taxonomy (NCBI): domain Eukaryota; kingdom Metazoa; phylum Chordata; class Mammalia; order Artiodactyla; family Balaenopteridae; genus Balaenoptera; species Balaenoptera acutorostrata. The sequence continues at coordinate 49,022,821 of NC_080069.1, read as the reverse complement.
CTTGTAAATCTTGGAGATGAATCCTTTGTCAGTTGCTTCACTTGCAAATATTTTCTCCCATTCTGAGGGTTGTCTTTTTGTCTTGTTTATGGTTTCCTTTGCTGTGCAAAAGCTGTTAAGTTTCATTAGGTCCCCTTTGTTTATTTTTGTTTTTATTTCCATTTCTCTAGGGGCTGGGTCAAAAAGGATCTTGCTATGATTTATGTCATAGAGTGTTCTGCCTATGTTTTCCTCTAAGAGTTTGATAGTGTCTGGCCTTACACTTAGGTCTTTAATCCATTTTGAGTTTATTTTTGTGTATGGTGTCAGGGAGTGTTCTAATTTCATACTTTTACATTTACCTGTCCAATTTTCCCAGCACCACTTATTGAAGAGGCTGTCTTTTCTCCACTGTATATGCTTGCCTCCTTTATCGAAGATAAGGTGACCATATGTGCGTGGGTTTATCTCTGGGCTTTCTATCCTGTTCCATTGATCTATATTTCTGTTTTTGTGCCAGTACCAAACTGTCTTGATTACTGTAGCTTTGTAATATAGTCTGAAGTCAGGGAGCCTGATTCCTCCAGCTCCATTTTTCGTTCTCAAGATTGCTTTGGCTATTCGGGGTCTTTTGTGTCTCCATACAAATTGTGAAATTTTTTGTTCTAGTTCTGTGAAAAATGCCATTGGTATTTTGATAGGGATTGCATTGAATCTGTAGATTGCTTTGGGTAGTAGAGTCATTTTCACAATGTTGATTCTTCCAATGCAAGAACATGGTATATCTCTCCATCTATTTGTATCATCTTTAATTTCTTTCATCAGTGTCCTATAATTTTCTGCATACAGGTCTTTTGTCTCCTTAGGTAGGTTTATTCCTAGATATTTTATTCTTTTTGTTGCAATGGTAAACGAAACTTCACATCTTTTGTGAGATTTTTCTGAGTTATGTTTTAATTGTGTTGCTATTGAGAATTGTTTCTTCTAAAAATGACATTTTAAATTATTTGTTGCTAGTGTTCAGTTTACACTAGGTTTGTATGTTCATCTTGTTTTTGGCAACCTTGCTAAATGTTCTTATTGGTTGTAAATAATAATTTAAAACAACAAAACAAAGAAGTAAGCCTCAAACAAAAAGGTACTAATCATTTCACTTTCATGTTCTTTAACTTTCAGCAGCTGCCCGTATTTTTTATAGTGTCCAGCGTCCTTAGTATGGCTCTCAAGGCTCTCCCCAGTCTGCTTCCAGCTGACTTTTCAAGACTTCATTCTTACTGCCCTTTCCCCTCATTGCTTTCTGATGCACGAGTGTTCACTGCTCTGTAACCACTCAGTTCTCTCAGCCTGGAATACCCTTATCCTTCCAATTCTGTGCAAGGAAATCTTGTTAATTGCAGCCACATGTTGCCTCCTTCAGGAAGGAAACGATGTGTCTTGTGTACCCATAACTTCCACTATTAATATAAAAACTAAACACCTTGTATTTATACTTTACATTTTTAGGGCAAATAATGGTCATATAATATTGAAGTTAGAAACTTTTGGAGATGGTCACAGCAACACATGTAGGGTTTAAAGGTATCAGCTTTTAGGCTTGAATCAGCCAAAGCTTGAATCCTGGCCCAACCACTTTGTAACCTTGGGTGAGTTACGTAACATCTTTTTTTGCTTTTGTTTTTTGAAAAAGGGTTTCAGAAATAGGTTATAGACTAAGAATTGGAACAAGAGATTGCAATATCATCCCACATCACAAAAAAGCATTGTTTCCTGACATCATGAATTTGGCTCTGTCACAGCAAACACCAAACTGACCAAAGTTAAACAGGTGAGGAGGACTTTGTGCAGGCTACTCCAGTAGGGAAGAGAGACAGAAACTCCATTGAAACAAAAGTTGGGAACTAAGGAGCTGGCGAGCCACAACTAAGGAGCACCTGTGCCGCAACTAAGGAGCACACGTGCCACAACTAAGAAGCTGGCAAGCTGCAACTAAGGAGCCCCCCTGCCACAACTAAGACCTGGGGCAACCAAATAAATAAATAAATAAATAAAATATTAAAAAAACACAAACTGACATGGTACTTGTAGAAAAAAAAAAGTTGGGAAAGTTTTTAAGAGCTGAGGTCTTTAAGACCTGAGGGGTAATCTTAGGTTACCTATATTTGTTAATTGGCAAAAGGTAAAGCAATCATTCTATTATCTTTATGACAGAAGGTAGTTTTACATCCTGGAGCAAGGCTGCCTGCCTCCTGAAGGTGGGCTCCTACCTTCCTACAGAGACTGGGAGATGGGCTGCTATCTTCCCTGATGAATATATTTCAAAGGTATGATCCCAGAAAGACATTCCTGTGTTGTAAAACTTGCAAGAGGCTTTTAAAAATTTACATCTCAGAAGGGAAGATAGAGAATTGACAAGTTTTCTAATGTAAAGACTCTAAGAAAAGGGAGATCAGGGCCTAGAGTTAGAGAGAAGCCAGTTTGAAGTTTAGTCAAGCTGATGGAAACATTAAGGCCATCTTCCCATCTTGATCAACTCATAACAGCATTACTCCTTCAAAGTAGAATGAGGGAGATGGAATCCAGTTATGCTCCTGCAAAACAGACTGTTTCTGAGTATAGGTGTGTGTGTGTGTGTGTGTGTGAGAGAGAGAGAGAGAGAGAGAGAGAGAGAGAGAGAGAGAGAGAGAGAGAGGAGAGAGAATGAGATGGAGATAGAGACAGAGTTATTTTGAGATAATGGGCACTACTTCCAAATAAATATAAATCAGGATGTTAGTAAATACCAGCAAACCAAAACAAAGCAAAGAGCCATTGAAATGATTAGAATTCTTGAGATCCAGAAAGACTTAAGAAAATTTTCCTTTATATTTACTAGATCTGATTAAATTAATTACTAAATAATGTATTTGTCAACAGGTATAAGTTTTTCTAACAATCTTTTCAAAAAAATATTACCATTTCTTTTTCAGTCTGTCTCCGAAAGAAATGGTATGTCATCCAATCTTAATGTAAGCACTGACTATACCACAAAGAAGGAAGTAAATTCAATGTCATTCTTTTTATCCCCCTCTGTGGAAATGTGTGAAATATCTCAACATAATATTTAGTTTGACAAAGACGCAAACATTTTCATTGTTAAAGTACGTCTAGTTTAAGTGATGGTGACTTTTTTTTTGCGTATGGAGGAGAGTAGATTGTTTGAAGTGTAAAAGTAGAACTTCTTGAAGATAGAACACCAAGGTTAATGACATTATCCTTTTTACAGACCTCAGTTTATATAGCAACACACACAAATATGTTTATTTGTTTATTTATTTGTTATAGGTGATGGTCACAATTTACTAGGCAATAGTACACTATTTTCTTATGTTTCTTAGTAATGCACTGTGTTTATTTAATCCTTTTTTAACCTTCGACCCACTTCACCCATTTCTCCCACTCACCACCTCTGGCACCCACATAATCTTTTCTTTGCATCTATATGAACTTGTTTGTTTGTTTTTTCCCAGATTCCACATATGAGAGATAATACAGTATTTGTTTATCTTATTTCATTTAGTATAAGGCCCTCAAGGTCCAACCATGTTGTTGCAAATGGCAAGATTCCCTCTTTTTTATGGCTAAATAATATTCCATTATATATATCCACAATTTCTTTATCCATTCATCCATTGATGGACACTTAGGTTGTTTCCATATCTTGGCTATTGTAAATAATACTGCAGTGAACATGGGGGTGCAGATGTCCTTTCGAGTTAGTGTTTTCATTTTCTTTGGATGAATACCCAGAAGTGGAATTATTGGATTATGTGATAGTTCTATTTTTGATTTTTTGAGGAACCGCCATACTGTTTTCCACAGTGGCTGCATCAATTTACTTTCCCACCAACAGCACAGGAGGGTGCCTTTTTCTCCATATCCTCATCAACACTTATTTCTTGTCTTTTTGATAACAGCCATTCTAAACAGCTGTGAGGTGATATCTCATTGTAGTTTTGATTTGCATTTCCTGATGAATAATGACGTTGAGCATTTTTTCATCTACCTGTTGGCCATTTGTGTGTCTTCTTTGGAAGAATGTCTATTCAGATCTTCTGCCCATTTTAAAAATTAGATTGATTTTTTTGCTATTGAGTTGTATGAGTTCTTTATATATTTTGAATATATACATATATATTTATATGTATCTTAACCCCTTATAAGACATATGATTTGCAAATATTTTCTTCTGTTCACTAGGTTGCCTTTTCATTTTGTTTATGATTTCCTTTTCTGTGCAGAAGCTTGTTAGTATGATGTAGTTCCACATACTTATTTTTGCTTTTGTTGCTTTTGCTTTTGCTGTCCGATTCAAAAAATCATTGCCAAGACCTTTGTCAAGGAGCTTACCACTTGTGTTTCCTTGTAGGAGTTTTATGGTTTCAGGTCTTATGATCAAGTCTTTAATCCATTTTGAGTTAATTTTTGTGTATGGTATAAGATAGTGGTCAAGTTTCTTTCTTTTTCATGTGGCTGTCCAGGTTTCCCAGTACCATTTATTGGAGAGACTGTCTTTCCCCATTGTATATTCCTGGCTCCATTGTTGTAAATTAAATGACCATATATGTGTGGGTTTATTTTTGGGCTGTCTGTTCTGTTCCATTGATCTGTGTATCTGTTTTTATGTCAATATCATACTGTTTTAATTACTATAACTTTGTAATAGTCTGAAATCAGAGAGCATGATACCTCCAGCTTTGTTCTTCTTTATCCAGATTGCTTTGCTATTCAGGGGTTTTTGTGATTCCATACAAATTTTAGGATTATTTGTTCCGTTTCTTTGAAAAAAGCCATTAGAGTTTTGATAGGGATTGCATTCAATCTGTAGCTTGCTTTGGGTAGTGTGGACATTTTAACAATATTGGTTCTTCTAATTAATGAGCACAGAATATCTTTCCAGTTGTGTCTTCTTGAATTTCCTTCATTAATGTCTTATAATTTTCAGTATACAGGTTGTTCACCTCCTTGGTTAAATTTATTCCTAGGTATTTTATTCTTTTTAATGCAATTATAAATGGGATTGTTTTCTTTATTTCTCTTTTTTAAAAAAATAAATTTATTTATTTATTTATTTATTTATTTATTTATTTTTGGCTGTGTTGGGTCTTCGTTGCTATGCGCGGGCTTTCTCTAGTTGCGGTGAGCGGGGACTACTCTTCGTTGCAGTGTGTGGGCTTCTCATTGTCGTGGCTTCTCTTGTTGTGGAGCATGGGCTCTAGGCACACAGGCTTCAGTAGTTGTGGCACGTGGGCTCAGTAGTTGTGGCTCGCGGGCTCTAGAGCTCAGGCTCAGAAGTTGTGGCGCACGGGCTTAGTTGCTCCGTGGTATGGGGGATCTTCCCGGGCCAGGGCTTGAACCCATGTCCCTTGCATTGGCAGGCAGATTCTTAACCACTGCACCACCAGGGAAGCCCTCTTTATTTCTCTTTATGATAGTTTGTAATTGGTGTATAGAAATGCAGCAGATTTTGTGTATTGATTTTGTATCCTGCAACTTTACTGAATTTATTAGTTATAATAAATAATAATGAGACAAAGATGGCATTACATGATGATAAAGGGGTCAATCCAACAAGAGGATGTAATATTTATAAATTTTTATGCACCTAATATTGGAGCACCGAAATATTTAAAGCAAATATTAACAGACTTAAAGGGAGAAATGGATAGCAATGCAATGATAGCAGGAGATTATAATATCCCATTTATGTCAATAGATAGATCATTCACACAGAAAATCTATAAGGAAACATCAGCCTTAAATGACATGTTTGAACAACCCTATATAGAACATTCCATTCAAAAGCAACAGAATACACATTCTTTTCAAGTGTGCATAGAACATTTTCCAGGCTAGATCATGTTAGGCCACAAAAAGACTTAATAAATTTAAGAGGGTTGAAATTATGTCAAAAATCTTTTCTGCCCACAATGTTACAAAACTAGAAATTAATTATACAAAGAAAACTGGAAAATCCACAAGTATGTGGAGATTATATAACATGCTGCTGAAAAACCAATGGGTCAAAGAAGAAATCAAAAGAGAAATGTAAAAAAATACCTTGCAATAAACAACGGTAGAAATACATCAAAATTTGTGGGATGCAGCAAAAGCAGTTCTAAAAGGGAAGTTCATAGTGATAAATGCCTCCCTCAAGAAACAAGAAAAGACTCAAATAGGGCTTCCCTGGTGGTGCACTGGTTAAGAATCTGCCTGCCAATGCAGGGGGCACGGATTCGAGCCCTGGTCCGGGAAGATCCCACATGCTGTGGAGCAACTCAGCCCGTGTGCCACAACTACTGAGCCTGCACTCTAGAGCCCGCGAGCCACAATTACTGAACCTGTGTGCCACAACTACTGAAGCCCATGTGCCTAGAGCCCGTGCTGTGCAACAAGAGAAGCCACCACAGTGAGAAGCCCACGCACCGCAACAAAGAGTAGCCCCTGCTCACTGCAACTAGAGAAAGCCCGTGTGCAGCAACGAAGACTCAACACAGCCAAACATAAATAAATAAATACATTTTAAAAATAAATTTAAAAAAAGAGACTGAAATAAACAACCTAACTTTATACCTCAAGAAACTAGAAAAAGAAGAACAAATGAAACTCAAAGTTAATACAGGGAAGGAAATAACAAATATTAGAGCAGAAATAAATGAAATAGAGACTAAAGAGACACTAGAGAAGATTAATGAAACTAGGAGCTGGTTCTTTGAAAAGATAAACAAAATTGACAAATCTTTAGCTAGACTCACCAAGAATAGAAGAGAGAGGACTCAAATAAATAAAATCAGAAATGAAAGAGGAGATGTTACAACTGATACCACAGAAATACAAAAGATCATAAGAGATTGCTATGAACAATTATATGCCAACAAACTGGACAATGTAGAAGAAATGAATAAATTTCTAGAAACATATAACCTATCAAGACTGAATCATGAATAAATAGAAAATTGGAACAGATCGATTACTAGTAAGGTGATTGAATCAGTAATCAAAAACCTCCCAACAAACAAAGTCCAGGACCAGATGGCTTCACAGGTGAATTTTGCCAAACATTTAAAGAATTAATATACCAGTTCTTCTCAAACTCTTTCCAAAAAAATGGAAGAGGAGGGAACTCTTCCACCTCATTTCATAAGGCCAACATTGCTCTTATACCAAACCTAGACAGGGTTGCTGCAAGAAAAGAAAATTACAGGCCAATATCACCGATGAACATAGATGCAAAAATCCTCAAAAAAATATTAGCAAACCAAATTCAACAATACATTAAAAGGATCATATATCATGATCTAGTTTTATTTATTTCAGGGATGCAAGGGTGGTTCAACATCTCAAATCAGTCAATGTGATACACCACATTAGTAAAATGAAGGATAAAAATCATATGATAATCTCAATATATGCAGAAAAATCATTTGACAAAATTCAGTATCCATTTATGATAAACACTCTCAACAAAGTGGATATAAAGAGAACATACCTCAACATAATAAAGGCCATATATGACAAGCTCACAGCCAACATCATATTAAATGGTAAAAAGCTGAAAGCATTTCCTCTCAGATCAGGAACAAGACAATGATGCGTCACCACTTTTGCTCAACATAGTATCAGAAGTCCTAGCCAGAGCAGTTAGGCAAGAAAAAGAAATAAAAGGCATCCAAATTGGAAAGGAAGAAGTAAAACTCTCACTATTTGCAGATGATATATTATATGTAGAAAACCCTAAAGACTCCATCAAAAAACTGTTAGAACTACTTAACATCTTTGAATGTCTGTTTTTTCCTCTTGAATATGGTATTTCTTTGAGGATTAAAGGAGAGATGATGTATACGTGCTCATTCATGTTGGCCACTATGATCATATGGTAGATACTCAATTGGCATTTGTTGAATAAATCTATTCCCAATTCCTAGTTTACAGATGAAGATATTGAGAGGGCAAAAAAGAGACCTTCTCAAGGTCATACCTTTAGTTTAGGGCAGATCTGTAGCTAACACTTTTGTGTGCTAACAACTAGGTGTGGGCTCTTTCTGCTTGATCAACAGAAGGTGAACATAAGTTTATCTCCTCACTAGACTAAGCTTCCTGAGGGCAGGGAGCTTCTCTGGTTCACCTTTGTCTGCCCCTTGCCTCCAAGCACAGTGCCTTGCTCATGTAAGATTCTCAGTAAATGGTGAATACAATTTAACCTAAGAAAATTCCCATCAGGAACAAGAATAAATTAAGAAAATTCCTTTAATCAGTGCATAGATTTGACTTTGAAGAATTTTGCTAAGCTCCAAATATAGCACATTATCAGGTGATCTTAATAAGGAAAAGCTTAACTTGAATGTTACTGCATTTTTAGGTGACACAAACAGGCCACTTGCACCAAGATTTCTAGAGAAACATTTCATATACTGCTAAGTGAAAAGGATGAGAAATTCAGACACGTCATTTTTTTTTTTTTTAGACACGTCATTTTAAACTGGCAATTGTACCCATGGCATTAATCATCAGTTTAAAATTTGATTATGAAAGATGAGAAAGTATTGCCTTGATGGAAGTAATGGAATTTGATGAGTTGTTGTCTTTGTGAGAGCAAGTAACTGAGTCACAGGCAGTAAGTCTGTTTTCAAAAACATAAAAAGGAATGAGTTATCATGTCACTGTTTTTCATCTTAAAATATGTAGAGAGATAGTCATCTTTTTAGTAGCTTGCCTGGGAAATTACAGAGTGTCTTTTTTTTTTACCATAATTAAGATTTTGCAAATTTTCATATAAATTATAAACATACAGACATGCATAAATCATTTAGTATAGAACAATAAACTAGATGGATAGATGAGAGGTAACTTATTACTATGAAATCAGAGTATTAGTTCTCTCCAAATTTATTTTCCTGCTCAAAAGTGACATTATTTGCTTGCCCATATTCCATGTGCAGGGGTATAAAAGAGAAATAGTGCTCAAACATTGCTCATTGCATCTCTTGACTATCACCTGCTTTTACAAATAGTGCTTTAAGAATGAAAATGCTGTATGATAAATGGCATAAGGATCTAATTCTAAAGCACTTTTTCCACTAATGAACTGTACATTATAAGTCAGGCGATATGCACGTTTCTTTTCTGAACACGGGAAAAAGAAAATAAAAACAAGTGACCCCTTTGATGAATAGCAAATACCTATTACCCTTCTGGTTTTGCTATACCAAGATCCAATTATCTCCCACATTTCTTAACAGTTTTTACAAACTGCTTGTGTATTCAAGTAGAATTACAAGAAAAAAATCCAAATGAAAAAAAAAAAAAAGAACAAAAGTAAAGTTGCAGTCCGTATGATTTTAAAGGCCTCAACAATGTCATTGTGAAAAAAACACCATAAAAAGTGCAGTTCAAATTCATAGTTGGTCTAGGGCAGCTTGTATACGGGCCAGCTCAGTCTTCCAAGTGCTTGTTAAATTAATTATCATACAGCAGCTTTCACTCTCTAAGTGGAACTCACAGAAAATGTGCTTAGAGTGGAGAAATGTAAATTGGGTTATGAGGTAATTTTATGCTCTAGGGACAGATTTTTTTTCATTACTTCATGTTGGAAAAGGTTCATTATTATTTAGAAAGCCCCAAAGCCAACCCATCTCCAACCTCATTGTCACTTTCTGCATTCCAAACACCACTAAATTCCCAAATGAGTAGGCTAATTCTTTCCTTACAGAGCCATAAAACTTGCTTGGGGTATTACTAACTTAGGTGACAGCACTTTATTCAAAATAATTCTTCTCCAGGAAAAGCATTCATACACCTTATTTCTATGTGGCCATAACTCTGGTGGAAGATAAGTAGGCTCGTCTCCTGATTATCACTACTGAATATTGTTTCTTTGAGCACCTGGGTCCTACAAATGATGGGAGCTATTCAGGTACTTCAGAGTGCATGCTTAGAAGACAATTAGCATTCTACTTATCATTTTACATGTTTAAGATGCACTACTGAAAAATGTTATTTTTCAAGTGAATTTGATCAACTAGATGATTAAATGGTACATTTAATATAGTATGCTGTAATATCCTATTTTGCAATTAATCTAAACATTGTTACCTAATTAATTATTTTAAATGCAAAAGTGACAAAGGTTTGTTTAGACCCCAATAACAACAACAATAACAAAAACATTACTCATTCTCTGGATGAGTTCAGCAATGGGACTTTTTTCTCTTCTGATCTAGAAGTAATTTTCCTTCAGTATTTGTTTAGCTCTATTCTACACTATTGATAGTTATCTCTTTTTTTTTAAACTTCTATATTTGTGTATGTTTTATTTTTTAAATTAATGTATTTATTTTTGGCTGTGTTGGGTCTTTGCTGCTGAGTGGGCTTTCTCTAGATGTTCTTCATTGCGGTGGGCGGGCTTCTCATTGCGGTGGCTTCTCTTGTTGCAGAGCACGGGCTCTAGGCACGCAGGCTTCAGTAGTTGTGGCACGCAGGCTCAGTAGTTATGGCTCATGGGCTTAGTTGCTCCGTGGCATGTGGGATCTTCTCGGACTAGGGCCCGGACCTGTGTCCCCTGCATTGGCAGGTGGATTCTTAACCACTGCGCCACCAGGGAAGTCCCAGTTTCAGTGTTTTGATTCTTTCTTTGATAGTTGAATTATTCATGTATTTCCATGATGCAAAAAGATATGTTTTAGCATAAGCCTAAAATAAAACTGCATATTTTCAAAATTATCTGTTAATCCCCAAAGTCTCCGGGGCACACCTGTTAGGCTGTGCTAGGTCAGGAATTGGGGCACCTGCGGCCGTGAACAGACAAGCAGGAGCATCATGGGGCTAGGTATTGAATCTGTGAATCTGTGATAAGGTGTCTATGACTGTGTTGCTCAGGCCAGGAGGTGACGCCAGAATTAGGAGGGGGACTGAGGTCTTAGCCAGGTTGAATGGGAGGGGCATCCAGTAAGAACAAATATAGGACTTTGAATGAGGTATAAGACACTGCTCACCAAAAAGCTGACAGGTTATTTCCAATGTTTTAGCAAGTTAAATCTGAGAACAGCATGCTTTAGCAGAGTCTAGTCTATAAGTGTGGACACAGTCCCTTCTGCTTGAAGCTGCTGTGGGATTGTATGCCTTTAAATTTTAAATTAATAGCATTCTTTTACAGTTTGCTTTTTTCCCATCTCAAGATGCTTTTGAGATATGTCAGGATAGTACATATTGTTTGGAGGTAGAGAGAAACAAAGTAAAAGAATAATGCATGACCCAGACACATACCCACTGGGAGATGGAGGGGAAGGAATGCAGAGGGTGGGAGTGGAGCTTTAAATCTGGGTTTAACTTGGTTGTTTTAGTCTCTGTACTTTCCTATGTAATTTATATCTTTTTAAATTTTTATTTTTAATTGTGGTAAAATACACATAATATAAAATTTACCATCTTAACCATGAAGTGTACAGTTCAGTATTAAGTATATTCACATTGTTGTGCACCCAATCTCCAGAACTTTTTCATCTTGCAAAACTGAAACTCTGTACCCATTAAACCAGGGGTCCTCAACCCCCGGGCATGGACCGGTACCGGTTCGTGGGCCTGTTAGGAACCAGGCTACACAGCAGGAGGTGAGTGGCGGGCGAGCGAGCGAAGCTTCATCTGTATTTACAGCCGCTCCCCATCACTTGCATTACCGCCTGAGCTCCGCCGCCTGTCAGATCAGCGGTGGCATTAGATTCTCATAGGAGCGCAAACCGTACCGTGAACTGTGCATGCGAGGGATCTAAGTTATGTGCTCCTTATGAGAATCTAATACCTGATGATCTGAGGTGGAGCTGAGGCGGTGATGCTAGTGCTGGGGAGCGGCTGCAAATACAGATTATCATTAGCAGAGAGGTTAGACTGCACAGAGACCATAATAAATCAATTGCTTGCAGACTCATATCGAAACCCCATCAGTGAGTGGCAAGTGAAAACAGGCCCACTGATTCTGCATTATGGTGAGTTGTATAATTATTTTATTATATATTACAGTGTAATAATAATAGAAATAAAGTGCACAATAAATGTAATGCACTCAAATCATCCTGAAACCATGCCCTCCTCCGTGATCCATGGAAAAATTGTCTTCCATGAAACCGGTCCCTGGTGCCAAAAAGTTGGGGACCGCTGCATTAAACCACAACTCTCCATTCCCCACCCCACTCTCCCAGCTCCTGGCAACCACCATTCTACTCTTTGTTTCTATTAATTTATTGAGGTATAATTAACGTACAGCACTGTATAGGCTTAAAGTATACAGCATAATGATTTGACTTACATACTTCATGAAATGATTATCACGGGAAGTTTAGTGATAATCTTTTATCACTAAACTTAGGATTTACTTTCTTAACAACTTTTATATGTAGCATATAGCAGTGTTAATTATATTTATCATGTTGTACATTAGATCCCTAATACTTGTTTATCTTATAACTGGAAGTTTGTACCTTTGACCACCTTCATTCAATTCCCCCTCCCCCCACCCCCCCTCCTCTGGTAACCACAAATCTGATCTCTTTTTCTTTGAATTTGTTTGTACGTTTGTTTGTTCTTGACGTATGTCTGACCTACAACACTGTGTTAATCACTGTTACACAACATAGTGATTTTTTCTATACATTTCAAAATAACCACAATACATTTAGTTATGATATATCACAAAGATATTACTTAGTTATGGACTGTATTCCCCACACTGTACATTTTATACTCATGACTCATTTATTTTGCAACTGGAAGTTTGTACCTCTTCATCTCCCTCACCTGTCTCTTTCCTCCCCATGACTATCCTCTCTTCTGGTAACCACCAGTTTGTTCTCTGTATCTCTAACTCTGCTTCTGTTTTGTTATGTTTGTTAATTGTTTTGTTTTTTAGATTCCACATATAATTGAAATCATACAGTATTTGTCTTTCTCTGACTTATTTCACTTAGTGTAATACCCTCTAGGTCCATCTATGTTGTTGCAAATGGCAAGATTTCATTCCTTTTTTATGGCTAAGTAGTGTTCCATTGTATATATGTACTACATCTTCCTTATCCATTCATCTATTTATTGGCACTTACGTTGCTTCCATATCTTGGGTATTGCAAATAATGATGCAATGAACATAGTAGGGCTGCATGTATCTTTTCTAATTAGTGTTTTTCTTTTCTTTAGATAAATACCCAGGAGTGGAACTGTTGGATATATGGTAGTTTTCTTTTTAATTTTTTAAAAATATAAATTTATTTATTTATTTATTTTTGGCTGCGTTGGGTCTTCATTGCTGTGCATAGGCTTTCTCTAGTTGCAGCGAACGGGGGCTATTCTTTATTGAGGTGCCATGGCTTCTCTTGTTGCAGAGCACGGGCTCTGGGTGTGCAGGCTTCAGTAGTTGTGGCTCGCAGGCTCTAGAGTGCAGGCTCAGTAGTTGTGGTGCACGGGCTTAGTTGCTCTGCAGCATGTGGGATCTTCCCAGACCAGGGCTCAAACCCATGTCCCTTGCATTGGCAGGTGGATTCTTAACCACTGCGCCGCCAGGGACGTCCCTCTTTTTAATATTTAAGGAACCTCCATACTGTTTTCCACAGTGGCTGCACTGATTTACATTCTCACCAACGGTGCAGAGGGTTCCCTTTTCTCCATATCTTTGCCAACACTTGTTATTTTGTCTTTTTGATAATAGCCATTCTGTCAGGTGTGAGATGATATCTCATTGTGGTTTTGATTTGCATTTCCCTGATGATTAGTAATGTTGAACATCTTTTCATGTGCCTGTTGGCCATGTGTATGTCTTTTTTGGAAAAAATGTCTGTTCAGATCCTCTGCCCATTTTTAAATCAGGTTCTTTGTTTTTTTGAAGTTGAATTGTACGACTTCTTTGTATATTTTAGATATTGATCCCTTATCAGATATATTGTTTACAAATATCTTCTCCCATTCAGTAAGTGGCCTTTTCATTTTGTTGGTAGTTTCCTTTGCTGTGTAAAAGCTTTTTAGTTTGATGTGTACCCATTAGTTTATTTTTGCTTTTGTTTCCCTTGCCTGAGGAGAAATTTCCAAAAAATATTACCAAGACTGATGTCAAAGAGAGTACTGCCTCTGTTTTCTTCTAGAAGTTTTATGGTTTCATGTCTTACATTTAAGTCTTTAATTCATTTTGAATTTATTTTTGTGCATGGTGTAAGAGAGTTGTCCAGACTGATTCTTTTGCATGTAGCTGTCCAGTTTTCCCAACATCATTTATTGAAGAGGCTGTCTTCTCATTGTATATTTTTGCCTGCTTTGTCCTAGATTAATTACCCATATAGGTGTGGGTTGTTTCTATTAATTTGATTACTCTAGATACCTCATATAAAAGGAATTCTACAGTATTTGTCTTTTTATAATTGGTTTATTTCACTTAGCATAATGAGTACAAGGCTCGTGTGAGTAGTTGCATGTGTCAGAAATGCCTTTCTTTTTAAGGCTGAGTAATATTCCATTGTATGTATAAACTACATTTTGTTTATCCATTCATCCATCGATGGAGACTTGGGTTGCTTTCACCTTTTGAAAGCTATTATGAAAACGCTCCTATGAGAATAGGTGTACCAAATATCTCTTTGAGACCTTGCTTTCAATACTGAATAGTGTAATTGCTGCATCCTATAGTAATTCTGTTTTCAGTTTTTTTGAGGAAATGCCATACTGTTTTCCACAGTGGCTGCATCATTTTACATTCCCACTGATAGAGCACAAGGGTTTCAATTTCTCCATATGTCTGCCAACACTTGTTATTTTCTGTTTTGTTTTGTTTTCTTTGAATAATAGCCATTGTGATGGGTGTGAGGTGATACCTCATTGTGGTTTTGGTTTGATTTCCCTGATGATCATATATCTTTTTTGAAAAGACTGTGTTGTGGACTAGGGTGAGGGAGATGTGTGGGACTCAGCCAGTGCTGAGGAAGGGGTGGAAGAGACATGGGCCCAGTTGGGCAGGGAGAGGGGAGAGAGAAAGGCTGAACCCTTCTGTGTACTCAGCAGATGCAGAGGTCTCTATGAGTGATCAGGACCAGAGTGAGCTGAGTGAGGAAAGAAGTGGGGCAGAGACTGGAGGCATTGCCTGAGATAAGTGGGAAAGAATAGTGCTGATGCAGGGAAGGCCAGGGAAGCACTGTAATTCCTGGTCGTTAGTTATATTTTCAGTGAAATTGAGTTCAAGGGTGTTGCTTGGTAACTGCCAGTAACAATTAGGCTCCTTTCATAAGTAGAAACCAGTTATCATCTACTCTGGGGTGCTTGGATCCGTCAGGCTTGTATGATGATTAATTTAATGAAATAGTTTGGAGGATAAAAAGGTGTGTACTGACAACCCTGTCACAGGGTCTGTGCATGGGGTAGCTGGGGCAATGACTTGTCCCTGGTACACGCTCTGTCTTCTGTGTTCTCTGAAGAGATACACTTCCACCTGTCACTCAGAGACAAAATAAATGCCTAGAGTTTACCAAAGAATGAGTATTTTTCAATCAGGAGGGAATTGGCTGCTTCTTGGTGGGCATTGTCTCTAAGGGTTTAGGAGTTGTATTATCTGTTGCTGCTGTAACAAGTTACCGCTAACTGGATGGCTTAAAATAACAGAAATGTTTTCTTTCACAGTTCCGCAGGCCAGAAGCTCCAAATCAGGGTGTGGACAGGGCCGCGCCCCCTCTGAGAGTCTCTAGGGGAGAATCCCTTCTAGCTTCTTCCAGCTTCTGATGGCTGTTGGCATTTCTTGGCTTCCTTGTCTTGTGGGCACATGGCTCCAGTCTCTGCCGCTCCAGTCCCACATCACCTTCTCCTCTACTGTCTTTTTAAAGGTCATTTGTCGTTGAATTTAAGGACCACCTGAGTAATCCAGGATGACCTCATCTCAAGACCCTTAACTTAATTACATCTGCAAAGACCCTTTTCCCAAATAAAGTAACATTCTTAGCTTCCAGGGATTTTGACATGGACGTACCTTTTGTGGCGGAGGCATTATTCTGCAGGAGTATAGAGCCTTTTGGGGGAATAATAGCCCTTACCCACTGACATAAATATACTCACTCTGGCAGTGGGAAGAGATATGGGGGCCTGCGTGCCTTTGTTCAAATCTTTAACAGATATCACCCAAAGTTAGTGGCGGAGCAAGCACGTTTGGCACCTGAGTCAATTTAATGTCCCCACACATGTTGGTAGGTGCTAGAATTTCAAACAGATGTTTTCAGTGCTCCCATTTTGACTGGTTCCTAGGGACATAAGTCTTCTTCTGCTCCATCCTTTTCTCATCGCCCCTGCCCAAAGCCCTACCCATTCACTGTATCCTCTCAGTTCTGTGTTGGGGGCAGGAAGCGTGTCATACTTATTGAGCCTTTCCTGGTCCTCAGTAACCAGGGAAAGCTGAGACAGAGGAACCCAGCGTCCATACTCTTGCACTATCATATTAGAACCTGCTTACCGAAGAAAGTCATTCCCAGTTGTGGGTGTCTTCTGAGCGCTGCCATGGCAGGACCAGTTATGTGTGTAAGGGCAGTAAGTTTACAATTTTATAGAAACGATTTCACATCAATAGAAACATCATTATACAGCACAAGATCAATATTTCTGATTTTCATGCTTAGTGATATTGTCTGAGAATGGCCAGAAATTGTCATTTATATAGAGCTGTGTTCCATTTTGATAATGCTAGAGAACAGAGAATGACTTGGGAGAACATCAAGATGAATGTTTCTAGGGTCAATATTTACCCCCTAGTCAATGTAATATTAAATCCACTAGTACAGTTTACTCGAAGGGAGAATCAATCCTCTCACCCCCATTTTTTTTGGTCAAAAATAGTATATTATAGGAAGTCCTATGTCTGTTTCATTTACTTTGTAAACTTTTTAAATGGAAGAGTATAACACATATTCAGAAGTAAGTACAGTTCATAGATGCACAGCTCAGTGACTTATCACGAAGTAAACACACCTGTGTAATCACCATCCAGCCTAAGAAAAAGAATATTAGCGGCCTCCCCCGCCCCAGGAGGGACCTTCAAGCCTGTTCTCTGTCACTAACCCCCTCCCATCACCTCCTCACTGAAAGTAGCCACTGTGTTGACTGCTAACAGGTTAGTTTTGCCTGCTTTGGAATTTTATGTTGCATATATTCTTGAAGCCTTTTCTAATCAAAGCATCTGGAAACTATTCCTTTCATGACATCCCATGTCAGAGGTAGAATAATTGTCTCTTTGTAGGTAGCTCTGTCAGGAAGATGAATAGCTAACCCCATAAATCATTATCATAAAAACATTTGTAATTTACATGAGAAGTCAGCATTGAAGAATAACATCATGACCTTGTTATCTAATACATGAACACAAATGGAATTATTAAAAACAAAGATAAATGAGCACCGAAATTTTCAATTTATGAATTAGCTGGTTCTCCTTGCTCTAGACTTTCTCTCTTGATAGTAAGGTGACTCTAACCTTAGGGACATAGTAGCATTCTTTTGATCATTTAAAAAATTTTTTTCTTTCTACTAACTTGTTCTCTTGTTCAAACAAATTTTCCATAACAAAATGTTTTAGTATTTAATAGTTTAAAAAGGAAATGACTTCAAAGCCAATAATATCTAGAGAGGCTTATATTTGGTGACATACTTCTAAAATGAAGACTGACCCTAATTCCTGTGAACCCATGTGAGCATTATATTTACTCAATTCCAAGGGGAAATCAGGTGTGAGATGCAATGAAGAAGGAAAATGAGTGACCACATGGAATGTACCAGTCAGGTAGAAGGTATCATCCAGTTTCAGAAATGTTGAAATGTGTGTGCATTGGCAGAGAAAGTACATCTTGGAATTCAGGAATTATATTAGTGCCATTTGATGATATCAGCAGATGATATTGGCCAGAGGTGGTTTGATGTTGGTAGAGTTTCCTCTAGAAATAAAAAATTGGAAAAAAATCAAGAAGTCACTCTGGAAATTTATACTGCTGTCCATCAGCTGCCACTGAGGGTAGGAATGAGGTACACTTTAGAGGTAATGGGGACATTTGTGCAAAGTGTCATTTCAGGAGTTCTACAGAAATGCCACTTGCCCTCAAATGTTTGTCTTACTGTCTACCCTTCTTTCCTGCCACCTTAAGAAACATCCACCTTTTGAGTCCGTCTTTGAGTACTGTTTATATAAGATGTCTGGGAAGGGGAACGGGCTCCCGGGTTTCTCCCCTAGCTTTCTCTTAGTTCACTTGCACGACTTAATTGTATGTGTTTGCTAATTGTCACTATTAAAAGCACAGATCCTGACCTTGAGGGAATGAAGTGCAGGATAGATAGCTCTTAATTTCCCAACTGCTGTCTTAGTTTACTGAGAATAGAAAACTCCGTCCAAGGCCTGTGAGTGCTCCATTAACATAGAGGGAGTTTCCCAAGAGTGTCAAAGAGGAAGCCCAACAGGCCAAGTAAGCTATTTCCCTACGTTGTAGGTCTAAGTTTGAGTACTACCTCTTTTTCATGAGCTTTAAGGAGTGATCAGTACAAATAACTTATTTGAAGCTGTTTCACTTTGACTTACCAGTAAACGGATGTATTTAATACTCATTTGCCATATTTATAAACATCCAAGCTAATACTTTCTTAATATTTTTCTTTAAATCAATGTTAGTTTTTCAGGAGTAATTTGTTTTCAAGGAAGATTTAATTTCACTTTTATAAATGGAAAAACACTATCACTTCTCATAAATAAAAGTTACATATTAAATAAAGGCATATCTTTAAACCATCTCCTACTTTGGGAAATGGCTTAGAAGAGTGAATTTGGGGTTTTGGAATCAGAGGACAAGAGTTCTCATCTCATCTCGGCTACTTACAAGTTCTTTGGTTTAGGGAAAATCACTTCTTTGAGTACCAGTCTCCTCAACCAAAAAAAAAAAAAAAAAAAATGGGGGGAAACAATACTAATGCCCTTTGCAAAGAGTTATGAGGATTAGAAACGACACATAATAACTGGCACATTTTAAGGGTAGGGACTCAGAGGTTGACAACTGTTTTTATAATTATGCCCTTAGTATTATTAGTCTATGAACTTGTTATTTATCCTTGCTTTCTTCTGCAGCTTTGCCTTCTTTCTTATTCTAAGCAACATTGGCTAAATCAAGCTACAAAGGAAAACAGGTGATTTCTTTTACTTTTAAGCCTAAAGTCAAGCAAGTATGTGGCAAATGGAGTTCACCTGAAGTGCAAATGCCCATTCATGCGTAGTGGTGCCTGGATCACTTTATCGAGAAGGGTTGTGATAACAGTGCTGTGATTTTTTTTTTTAAAGGACATTCTTTTTTTCTTATTTTTTATTATTTATTTATTTATATTTATGGCTGTGTTGGGTCTTCGTTTCTGAGCGAGGGCTTTCTCCAGTTGCGGCAAGTGGGGGCTACTCTTAATCGCGGTGCGCGGGCCTCTCACTATCGGGGCCTCTCTTGTTGCGGAGCACAGGCTCCAGACGCGCAGGCTCAGTAATTGTGGCTCATGGGCCGAGTTGCTCCGCGGCATGTGGGAACTTCCCAGACCAGGGCTCGAACTCGTGTCCCCTGCATTGGCAGGCAGATTCTCAACCACTGCGCCACCAGGGAAGCCCCCAGCTAATTCTTGTTGATGAGAGAGAGAAGAGCCGCCCATGTAATTATGGCTGTTCTATCACTTTCCTCGCTCTGTGATATACCATAAAGGTTTAGCAGGGACTTGCAGGTCCCCCTCGCTGGGGCAAAGGAGAAGTATGTGAAGCCTGCGCTCCAGTTAGTGCTGAGGTCTCTGCAGCAGCTTGCCGAATGCTCATTTACTAGGCTCTGCAAATAGTTTTGGGCAGTGCTACCAGGAGTGACACAGTGGAAAATTATGGAACATAAAGGACTACTTAGGACACTTCCCTTTTTTCCAGCTCACACCCTGAAATGAACCAGTAAACAAATCATTAAAACAAGAGCAAAATTCTTCTTCTGGGGTTTAAGGCTCTGTCCTAGTAGGAAAAGAGCACTCTAGAAAGAAACTTGACAAAGAATGCTTAGAAGAACTTAACTTTTAAATGATGTTTTGATGCCAACAGATTCTAAAAGCTGACATTGACGTTTCTAGTATTTGTCCATTACTGTTTAATACGATAGGTTAAGTGTTTTTTCAGGGAGCTTCAGGGGTTATTCACTTCCAAGAAGTGAGAAGATGCTTGCTATTTTTCTTATTACTTCTCTTTAGAATTTGCATTGCTCTTGTTGTCCAAAAACTGCTCCTTGGTCATTTTTATTAGTAACGAACTCATAACCTGATTGGCTTTTCTTGAAATGGAGGGTATTGAGAATTCACTCAGGATATAGATATAGTGCTGATGGGATCAATTAAAATGAGTCATAGCCCAGGGAAAGGTGTTTTGTGGAGCATTACAGTGTGACAAAGATGAATTTAGAAATAATCGCTTGTTTTATGACCACATTTCACAATCTTGTTCACCCAGATATTTGTGACAGTCGCATTCTGGGCCAACATAAAGGGTGAGATAGAGGAAGACAAACCGTCAAACATTACGATTTAAAAGAATTGATGTTTATCGATGAGCGCTTCATTATTTCAGGGAGCTTTTAAGAAAAGGCATCTTCTTTTGTAGACAATGAAAGGGGACTGTTAATTCAGATGGCATCATCCAAAAGCTTTTCCACACCTCCTACTTACTTTACTTTCCATTTTCTTATTCTCCTCCCTATTAGAAATCACAGCACCTCTGTGCAATTGCATTTGAAAATGACAAAAAAACTTTGACTAAAGGCCAAGGTTAATTGGATGTGTGAGAATGTGCTGTTATTTTTTTATTGAATTGAATGGCTGAGCTGTGTATAGTTTTGTGGTATTATTTGGGAATCTGAATTTAATGATTATGTGAGAATCTTCTAACATGATGAGAGGTTTAAGTAACTCACTATTGGAATTTTCTTCTGTAACTTCAGCTTTCATCCCAAATCTTCTTTACTCAAACTCTTTCAAGGGGTTGCCTTATTTCTGAGGAACTCTGCCTGGCTTTAAAGACTCAATCTCCTTGCATCCCCTCTGTCTTTCTCCTCCTCCATCCTCATCAGGCTTTCTCTGTAATCTCCCCCAAAGTGCATCTTCTCCTCCTCCTGTTCCCTTTCTTCCTTCTCTCTCCACTTTCATTCCACCAAGCCATTTCCCAGATTTGACTTGGTTTTTACTCTCTCTGCCTCTCCAAATTCAGCAAGACCTATTCAAGGTCCATTTCTGCCAGGGGACCCAGATTACTCCATCCTCTATAAGTTCCCATTCCTCTGAAATACCGCTTTTAAAGCCATGTTATCTAATAGAAGTAAAATACAAACCCTATATGTCATTTTACACTTTCTGGAAATAAGTTAAATGAATTTTAATAATACATTTTATTTAATATTTCCAAGATATTTTCATTTCAGTCTGTAATCCATTTAAGATTATTAATGAGACATCTTCACTTTTTTCCCTAAGTCTTAGAAATCTGGTTTATATTTTATTCTTGCAGCGCGTCCCAGTTTGGACTAGCCATGTTTCAGGTACTCAAGTTGGTGAGTGACTACTGTATTGAGCCGTGAAGGCTTTAGAGTCTGTACTACGTTCTCCAGCTCTCAAACATGCACTTCCTTATTTCATATCTTTTCACCTGGACCAAATTGCAAACAACTCCTTGGAGGTGGAGGCCACATTTTATACTTCCTCTGCCTTCATACTTCATTCCTGAGTGGACTGTAAGCTGTTAGTCATTGCCTATTGATGGATTGGTAATATTATTCTTATCTTTGACCCCTGTTTAAGTAAAACTTACTTCCACTACGATGTCCTCATGCTTGAAATTTCCTTCCTCTTTCCTATACATACAGTATGATTCCATTATCATATTACCTCTGTTTTGTTAGATTTGAAGCTTTGGGGGTATGTTGGATGGGATTATAAGAAATAGATGTGCATTTTTTGCAGTTCTATTGCAGTAGAGAGCAGCATTTTCACAGAATACTCAGCATTCCAACAACTCAGGCAAAATAGGATTTAGAGCTGAAATCAATGGAATAATTGCCCCCATTGTTCTGTTTTACTTTCCTAGCAGAGACTGGCCAAAGACTCACAAGAGCCTCCTGGTCACGGGACCCAGCCAGGACGCAGAGGCTCTCCAGTTTGGTTACATGATGGCAAAGACACAGTTTTACAAGCTGAAACCAAATCACCAGGATAGAAATAGCTTGTAAAATTGCAGGGAGGGAAGGTTGTGGGGAAGAGATGGAAACCCTAGAGAGTACCAGGGACAGATGGGGGATCTGTAGTAGAGAACAGGATGAGAACGGTTCCAAACTCTGTCAAGGATGCTAAGATGGGGGGCAGCAGCAGGAGATGACACACCTCACCTATTCCACAATTTTATGAACAATGTACTGTTGTGTATTATTTCTAGACCTCTCATCAGTTTAATTCAAGGCAAAGGTCTCAAAGATAGAATGCTGGAATTATAACTCCAGAACTGTGCCAATAAGCAATAAGTCAAAGTCCATGATTTTTCTCATCACATAAAATTGTCATATTAAAGTTACAAACGTTATCTCCACGCAGTCTAATGGTTAACACGTCTTACAATCTTTATTAAGAATCTGTCAATTGGTTCCTACATGACCTAGTTATTTAATTCTAACGTCTTGTTTCTGTTTCTTATTGGTAATATCAATCTTAGTTCCCTGTTGAATTTCTCTACATATGATAGCAAATGTATCTGCTACTGGACAGAATTGCTTAGCTGGGCTTAATTTTACATTTTAAAAATTTCCACATTTCAAACCTTTGGTACCTTCACATGTTAGTAGAATTTTGACAGTAAGGTCTTACTATCACAGCTAATTCCATGAAAGCAGAGGTACAAGTCAGGACCCACATGGCTTCAAATGAGGGGCTTGGGAGTTTACCGTGACTGAAGTGTGAAAATTCTGTCAAGCTTCTGTTGCTGACATTTTTCTCTCAGGACTGAGCAGGCTGCCCATGGCCTGGATGACTCTCTAATCCAGAGAACAGGCCTGGACGTGTGTATGCTGACTTCTGAGGGGCCTGGGAAACACCCCTGTCTCAGTGCATGCATACTAGCCAGCTGATGCCTGGCACTCCAAATCAAAGGCAGCTGTCCATTCATTTACATATTTTGTCAATGGCAGTGGAAATGCCACAGGTGAAAGATTTTGCTTCTTAGTAACTTATGCCAGTGTTTGGTAAAGCATAGTCTGCAGACTGAGCCCTGTGATGATTATCTTTTTCTACATTATGTTTGCTTCGATTTTACTGCTTGAAATGTAATTTTAAGTTTCTTAAAGCCAATAATAAAAAATTAGGACTCGTATTTTGTATATCTTTGATTTTTAAATTTCATTTTCTAGTAATTTGTTTTTATTGCGTTTTACGAAAGTACTGGTCTTCAATGGGCCCTTTGTCATAGATAATTTGAGAAACACTGATTTTAGTCTTTAGTGTATAGAGGTGACACGAGATTTTTTTTTCGCCCTGAGAGTAGATTTTGATATGGGACAGGAGAAAGGTGACACAGAGCCCTGGAGGGAATAAAGGAGAGAGAGTAATTGTTTCACTGAAAAACATGGCTGCCCTCATTATTTTGCCTGAGGCTAGCGCCTGCATCTATTAGCAAATGTACCATTCTGCAAGCTTTTATTGAATGTGAAATGTGTTCTATATTCAAGGCATTGTCCTTGGTGCTGCCTTTTCCTCTTGCTAAAGCTCTAGGCCAGTGGTTCCTCCAAACTTGGCTGCTGTACATCAGAATCGCATGGGAAGCTTTATAAAAAGTATAGGTTCCTGGGCTCCACCTGAAAACCCACTGAGTCAACATCCTGGTGGGTGGCATCTCTGAAGTTGCATCTTCAAAAGGTGATTTTGATGCTTGGCTTGAGTTGGGTAGCACTACTTTAGCCCTTGGTCATCCCTTGAAATGAGGTAAAGTGAGATTAGCAACTATTAGAATATGAAAACTGTAACAAAGCATTTATTCAGTACTTTGTTCTCCACATGATGAATACAAAGAAGTTGTACTAGCCAGGATAATAATGCTAGGTGCTATAACCAGAACGCTCACATCTCAATGGCTCAATATAATAGAACTTTATTTTTTGCTCTTGTGGCATCCAATGCAGATGTTGCTGGTCAGCTGTTCTCCTGGTGAGTACTTCTCAAAACAGTGAATCAGAAATCCAGGCTCTTTAAACTTGGTACCCAGCCATCCTTAGCACATGGCCTCTAGCTTGCCCATGAAGGGGAAAAAAGAGGAGGATCATGCCTGAGCGATATATTTTTTTAAGATCAGACCTGCAAGTGTCATGTATTCTTTCCTCTAACATTGCCTGTCTAGAAGTAGCCATAACACCTCAATTAGGTGAAGGGGAGCAGAGAAATCTTCCTAAGTATCCAGGAAAGAAAGGAAATGTTTTGATGAATACATAGTATTGTCTCTTCCACAGAAGTGTAAAGTGTGGTCTTTGCTAATATTTTAAGCAGTTTTATTTCTTCCAAGGTAGTAGGAAATAAGACCACTGAAGAGACATAGTTGAAGCAAATACAAGCTTATTTCAGTAGTTCCTATGAGGAGATCTACAAAGCGTGTTCTGCTCTTAATTTGCCATTCCAAAGAGTAAATGGTAATACGGGCATTTGATTTTGTATTGTAAATTATATCATCAGTACCTTTAATAAGACGTGTGTATTGGCCACCTCCTCTGGAGTGTCCAAATGCTGCTGTGGCCATCATTCTACATTCTAGATATTTTGAGGTCAAGTTCTCTTTTGATCTACCTCGTACTGTCTTTGATAAAGATTCCTCAGTATACAAAAGGATAAGCAGTACTGTTAGAGAAATCAGGGAGTCTAACTCCGTAAAATCTGATTAAGTCATGTAAAAAATAAAATCCCCAAACTTGAACTCATGAATTTTGCAGTACCTTTGGGAGATAAGTCATCATACTTGAAATAATAAGTGTGTAGTATTATATATGATAAAATACTAGTGTGAAAGTTGGAAGAGCTTACAATCCCAGGACAGCATAGAGAAAACAGAGGTCTGTCAGGCTTGAAGGATCTTGGAAGATTTTATTGACTTTATGATGGCTAGTGACAGTGCAGGAGCAAGCTAGATCTTAAGTCTGAGCACAAGTGACTTATGCAAAGTCTTTCCAGATGATCTCACACATTATCTTCCCCAGTCTCCTCAAAGTTCTATCCTTTTTCATTACCATTACATTCCATCTCCTATAGTAAGGTCCTCAGGAAAGTTTGGCTGGGAGAGGGTAGGAATCTTTATTTGTATGTTATATTCCATAATAAACAGTACTGCCCGTATATTTATTTGGATTTGAATATCCTCAACTATTCTAGTTTTCTAGGTGCCCCATATTTTAAGATTAACATTGAACCTTGTGGACCTAAGAACCAAAAAAGAGGAAGAAGAGAGAGGCCAAGACCAGAGTGTCTTGCCTTATAGTCTGAAGCCCTTGAGTTGGGTATAAATACTAGTTTTCTGTAAGACTTCTTAATATTAATTTTCCTCAGACTTATGTAATATCAGTTCTCACTGATACTTTCTCATTTTTATCCTTAATTATTCCTGAGTTGTTATTTACTTTTGGACCAAAAATCTGGATTCTAGCTGCATCCTACTGAAGGGTTCTTTCTTGAGCACATTTGCTTCCAGCCATTAAAAAGTCTAGTATGCTTCAATATACGCAAATCAATCAACGTGATACACCATATTAACAAATTGAAGGAGAAAAACCATATGATCATCTCAATAGATGCAGAGAAAGCTTTCGACAAAATTCAACACCCATTTATGATAAAAGCCCTGCAGAAAGTAGGCATAGAGGGAACTTTCCTCAACATAATAAAGGCCATATATGACAAACCCACAGCCAACATTGTCCTCAATGGTGAAAAACTGAAACCATTTCCACTAAGATCAGGAACAAGACAAGGTTGCCCACTCTCACCACTATTATTCAACATAGTTTTGGAAGTGTTAGCCACAGCAATCAGAGAAGAAAAAGAAATAAAAGGAATCCAAATTGGAAAAGAAGAAGTAAAGCTGTCACTATTTGCAGATGACATGATACTATACATAGAGAATCCTAAAGATGCTACCAGAAAACTCCTAGAGCTAATCAATGAATTTGGTAAAGTAGCAGGATACAAAATTAATGCACAGAAATCTCTTGCATTTCTATACACTAATGACGAAAAATCTGAAAGTGAAATTACGAAAACACTCCCATTTACCATTGCAACAAAAAGAATAAAATATCTAGGAATAAACCTACCTAAGGAGACAAAAGACCTGTATGCAGAAAATTATAAGACACTGATGAAAGAAATTAAAGATGATACAAATAGATGGAGAGATATACCATGTTCCTGGATTGGAAGAATCAACATTGTGAAAATGACTCTACTACCCAAAGCAATCTACAGATTCAATGCAATCCCTATCAAACTACCACTGGCATTTTTCACAGAACTAGAACAAAAAATTTCACAATTTGTATGGAAACACAAAAGACCCCGAATAGCCAAAGCAATCTTGAGAACGAAAAATGGAGCTGGGGGAATCAGGCTCCCTGACTTCAGACTATATTACAAAGCTTCAGTAATCAAGACAGTTTGGTACTGGCACAAAAACAGAAATATAGATCAATGGAACAGGATAGAAAGCCCAGAGATAAACCCACACACATATGGTCAACTTATCTTTGATAAAGGAGGCAAGCATATACAGTGGAGAAAAGACAGCCTCTTCAATAAGTGGTGCTGGGAAAATTGGACAGGAACATGTAAAAGTATGAAATTAGAACACTCCCTGACACCATGCACAAAAATAAACTCAAAATGGATTAAAGACCTAAGTGTAAGGGCAGACACTATCAAACTCTTAGAGGAAAACATAGGCAGAACACTCTATGACATACATCACAGCAAGATTCTTTTTGACCCAGCTCCCAGAGAAATGGAAATAAGAACACAAATAAACAAATGGGACCTAATGAAACTGAAAAGCTTTTGCACAGCAAAGGAAACCATAAACAAGACCAAAAGACAACCCTCAGAATGGGAGAAAATATTTGCAAATGAAGCAACTGACAAAGGATTAATCTCCAAGATTTACAAGCAGCTCATGCAGCTCAATAACAAAAAAACGAACAACCCAATCCAAAAATGGGCAGAAGATCTAAATAGACATTTCTCCAAAGAAGATATACAGATGGCCTACAGACACATGAAAGAATGCTCAACATCATTAATCATTAGAGAAATGCAAATCAAAACTACAATGAGATATCATCTCACACCGGTCAGAATGGCCATCATCAAAAAATCTAGAAACAATAAATGCTGGAGAGGGTGTGGAGGAAAGGGAACCCTCTTGCACTGTTGGTGGGAATGTAAATTGATACAGCCACTATGGAGAACAGTATGGAGGTTCCTTAAAAAACTACAAATAGAACTACCATACGACCCAGCAATCCCACTACTGGGCATATACCCTGAGAAAACCATAGGTCAAAAAGAGTCATGTACCAAAATGTTCATTGCAGCTCTATTTACAATAGCCAGGACATGGAAGCAACCTAAATGTCCAGCGACAGATGAATGGATAAAGAAGATGTGGTACATATATACAATGGAATATTACTCAGCCATAAAAAGAAATGAAATGGAGGTATTTGTAATGAGGTGGATGGAGTTAGAGTCTGTCATACAGAGTGAAGTAAGTCAGAAAGAGAAAAGCAAATACCATATGCTAACACATATATATGGAATCTAAGGGGAAAAAAAAAAGTCATGAAGAACCTAGTGGCAAGACGGGAATAAAGACACAGACCTACTAGAGAATGGACTTGAGGATATGGGGAGGGGGAGGGGTGAGATGTGACAGGGTGAGAGAGTGTCATGGACATATATACACTACCAAATGTAAAATAGATAGCTAGTGGGAAGCAGCCGCATAGCACAGGGAGATCAGCTCGGTGCTTTGTGACCACCTAGAGGGGTGGGATAGGGAGGGGGGGAGGGAGGGAGATGCAAGAGGGAAGAGATATGGGAACATATGTATATGTATAACTGATTCACTTTGTTATAAAGCAGAAGCTAACACACTATTGTAAGGCAATTATACTTCAATAAAGATGTTTGAAAAAAAAAAAAAAAGTCTAGTATGTTAGCCCCTCCCAGGGCCATCATCTCCTTTACAAATCTTGACTGCTAACTGATTCCTTATTTGAGCAGACGCCAGGTATTTGGGTGTTTTAATATGTTCTTCTGGTAAACTTTTTTTCCATTAATCCTCTTATCTAGTGCCAGATGACTCTGGTCTTTCAATGGCACTTCCAACATATGTTGTACTTCTTCCATCAGCTCATCAAAGTTGGTCTCTGGTCACTGCATGCATGAGGGCACTTGAAGGAAGATTGTCCTTTTAGACCTCATAATAATAAAGCCTCTTGTGAATTCACTTTTCTAGTGTGGTGGTTGATACCTAAGTCTGAAGACCTGGCACACACAATCCAGTCTTGTCCAATATAAAGGAACTTAAAGCTCAGTGAAATTAGGTGACTTAAGCAGTCACTTAGCTAGTTAAAAAGTTAGGTGAAGCTATAACCACCAGGCGGTCTCTAAATCCAAATGTAAACATTTTATTGGGTTAAGAAGATTGGCCACTTAAAATGGTTTTCTCTTATTAAGATTGTGTGCTGAGTAATAATTACCCTTCTGAGTAATTATCTTTTAAAGTAATTACACTCCTGGGATGTATCCCTGGGAAAATATAACTTAACAGAAAAAAAGTTACATGTACAGCATTATTCATTGAACCATTATTCAAAATGGCAACAATTTTTAAATGACCCAATAGCCAATAAGAGATGAATGATTAAATAATTGATGATGCACTCAAATGATCGATTATAATGTAATTGTTAAAAATGATAATTGATGACTTTATAGCAACTTGAAATAAAGTCTGTGATATAATGTGAAATTAAAATATCAGGATACAAAGATGTGGGTTTTCCCACCTAGTAAGACAAAGATTCACTAGGAAAGGGAGGAACCATGGGAAGCAATCAGAGGATGATGAGGTTAAAGCATAAAATCTGTCATCTCCATGAAGCTTGAAATATGGACAAATGAAAGGCAAGAGAGGCCGGAAAAGTTGCAGCGTGATCCATTCATTAGCTTTAATGCACCAGCATTGTTGTAGATCCTGTGAGGAAATAAAGAGAAAGGGTTTTAAAATTGTTCCTCCGTGGATACTTGTCTGTACAAGGTCACGATTTCATTGAGAACTCTTTGTAAACTTGGGAGCATTTCAGTTATTAATACATTCAGTTGCTATTTGAAATTCCTCAACAAGGTGCAATTTATCTTTCTCCTTTTCTAGAACACACATACTGCACATACAGTTACCAAATATTTGAGTTTTAACAGTTTTTAGGACTGCTTTCTGCCCTTGAACTGAGTTTTGGTTAAACTGAAATCTATCTTCTTTAATAGCAAAGCAGAGGCTAAGCATACACCAAGGACTCATTATTTTGCCACTAAACAAGTTGCAGAAATAATATTTATTAAGCTCCTGGGAGCATGTGTTAAGAACAAAATAAGTTACTCAAAAG
Organism: Balaenoptera acutorostrata; assembly: GCF_949987535.1. NCBI lineage: Eukaryota > Metazoa > Chordata > Mammalia > Artiodactyla > Balaenopteridae > Balaenoptera > Balaenoptera acutorostrata. The sequence goes on along the minus strand of NC_080069.1, from coordinate 48,993,089 downwards.
ATGTTGTGGTTTTACAAGAAGCATACCTTGACTTTGGAAGTAGACTGGCAAGGTTGTAGCATAGAATCAAAGGTCCAAAGGGGGCTTGAGAAATCATATTTTCCATTACCTGCTTTCATGCAGAACCTCAGCTAACCCATCCAGAAAAATAAGACCCTGGTTTTAATGACACCCAGGGAGGCATATTGTAATCATATTGAGGGATGGCTTTGTGAATGGACAATAAATATGTCTGCATATCGGTGTTACTGCATTGGAAAAAAACATTGCTTAGCTATCGAAAAAGCCTCAAGGGTTAAAAAATGCCTCTTAGGCGCTGGCTCTGGGGTGGCAGTTTGTTTTTCAGGATTTCTGTGGTCTATGTGCAGGGAAGCAAAACAGACTCATATCACAAATTGTGCATCCTGATAACACACACGGATGCTTATTATTTGTATTAATAGAAATAACAAAACTGCAACCATTTCTACACAGGACTCCATAATTTAGTGTTATCATCAAATAATGTGTTAAATATCTTCAGAACAGCTTAGAAAACCTAGTAATCTCACTCATTTGCTTATTTAATAAACATCTATTGAGGCTCTTTTATGTGCAAAGTATCATCTTAGGTACTTTGAAGCTTATATACCACAAAAAAAGGGCCCTGCCCTCAAACAAACTTGAGGCTGTGGAGGAGACACAAATAACACAAACCAAGGAAATGTGTAATAGAGGACTGAAAAGAGAAGCAGCTGAAGCTATTAGGAACCTTGAGATTGGCCTTATAGGTCAAATGTTCTCCTGGTAAATATAATACATTCATTCTCTCAACAAATACTTATTCAATGACTTGTGCCAGGCCCTGTGTTAGTAAAGAGTGTATAATGGTGAAGACAGATTTGATCCAATTCTCTTCACACTTACAGTGTGGTGAGAAGCTAAGCCTGAAACAAATGATCACCAAGTAAAGCCAAAATAAAATTATCTCAGGAATGCTCAGCTGATTTCTGAGAGTGAGAACCTCACTTACTGTTGCCAGTGGATTGGAGACTGAATCGACTATTCTCCCTGAAGCCTGGCAAGGATGTAAGTCTTTTGTGAAACAAATTTTAATTGGAAAATGATACTTTAAGGCAGCCTCATAAACACTAGCTTTCTGCCAAAAGTTACTATTTAGGCTGTTCTACTGCAGAGAAAAAGCCCTTCAAGGTTCACCTTTGTTATTACTGCCCTTTGATCGCTTTACCATTAGAACCTATCCTCTTTTTGACATTGTGGCTGATTATATAAGTAAGTCTGGAAAACATTCAATAATTCTCATTGCTCTAGTATATTATACCATACGTTATTGTCCTCTTCCCATGAACGATAATATGTGAAAGTGTATGTCATTATCTATAGTGTCCCATTTAGTCCCATTATCTGTAGCATCTCCTTCTTACTATAGCACCACTTCTTACTCCTGGATGCTGATTTATAGTGGATACACTGCAATGAAATTGTATTTAAAAATAATGATCAAAGCCAGGAGCATTACACTTCAATGCCTCACCTCTCAGAATACCTGAGCCTCTTCCCTTTCAAGATGCTTCATTAGTGTGTATTTATTATTCCCAATTACACTGCTCGCAACAATCATGTATTAGTTTTTGATCCAAGTAATTTGCCACACAAGCTTATCTCACAGAGGGATTTGAGACTATCCCCAATGTAAACTTAAATAGTTAACTTTGGATTATCTATATTTATGGTGATAGGATAGCGTGAATAAGTCAAACTCAGAGATAATGACACAAATGTAACCCTGAATCATTGATTCTCAAACTCTGCATCAGTCCTGGGAACTGTTTTCATGCCCGATGCTGTGCATCAGCCTGATGAAAGGGGAGCTACTTTGATGAAAACGAGGGTGAAAGCTGGAAACTCCTACTTCTCTAGGCTGCAAGGAACCTCCAAGGAGCCTCAAGTCTTCTCAAACAAAGTTCTGAAGCCTCTACCACTGGCCAGGGATCCTCAAAGCATGTGACCCATGGGTCCCAGTGGGCCTTAGGCTTCCTCCTGATGGGCTGTGAAGTGATCATTTTCATAAGAACATAAAGCACATTTCTGTAGATTTTAATCTTCCCTGTATGTCGCTAAAAGCTACTTAATTGTGATCTATCCCTGTGTTATTATAAGATACAAAAATTTGGTACTGTGTACCCTCTCCATTATTTTTGCCTTTTTTTCTTTTTAAATTAAATTATTAAAGAAAAATAACTGAGTTCTTTCTCTATTCAAAAGTGGAAGCCCAAATTGTAGGTGGATCTCAGGTCTTTTAGCCACAAGGAAAAAAAAATTGAAAATCTTTCCCATAAAAATACATTCAATTTCTTCACTATCCACTCTTGGCAACAAGTAGACAAATGAGCATGTTATCATTCCAGTACATTTTTTTTCCTCTGGCCACCTTCTCACGGAGGTGTGAAAAGCCAAAATGTGGATAGCTGGAGGGAAAAGTAGAAATAGCAGCAAAGGGCCCTATTAATGGAAGTAGTGATATGTGAAAGAGCTTTTAGATGCAGAGAACGCAGATATTGTGTAGCAGTTTATTGCTCTTTGTGTTGTGCAAATTCAAAATCAGCAGGATGTCACTGTCCAGTTCCTGCCTATCTCCCAGCCTCTGTAGTCCTACCCTTGGCATAGCCTAAGCTTCCTGGACCCCCAGACACTGTATCAACCCTACCCTCATCTTAGGAAGCCATCCTGAATATAGCCAGGAGGGACATAAGTGGCTGCCTCATACTCTGACCTCTGCATTACATTACTCTTCAAATTCTTATCCCGTTTTGCCACTGATCTGAAAAGTGGAGCTTCACTTTGCCTAGTGTCACAAACCTTCTAGAACCCTGCTACTCAACGTATGGTTCAGGGACCAGTAATGTCAGCATCATCTGCGGTCTTTTTGGGAAATGTAGAATCTTTAAGCCCCACTGCAGACCCACTGAATCAAAATCTGCATCTTGACAAGATTTCCGGGTGACTCCTATACACATTCATGTTTGAGAAGCACTGTTCTTCTCAGGACTGCCTACTCCCAGACTGGCCATGAGGATGTATTGGGCTCAGCTCTTTCAGTACTTTGCCATCTTGCCTCAGGTAGTGTTTCCCCTGGTTTGCCTTCAGGTGTCTGCCTTGATGACTTTCAGGAACGATTTATATATCCAACTGGAATCTCTTCCAGTACCTGGAGCTCTACATCCACCCCGTGCCTGCCCACCCGGTCCACTGCTCCTGAGTATGTTAACCAACTCATACTCTTACCTAAGAAACATCTTTAAGCCAGTTATTAACCTGAGAAATTCCTTTAAAATGGTTTTCTGAAATTCTGCAGTGATTATCACCTAAAAACGACTAAATAAAGTTTCATAATTTTTAAAAAATGTGTTTCTCAGGGGGCTATTCAGAATGCAAATGAAATATATGCGTATGTAGAACTTGGCTTTAAGGATATTAAAGTAACTTAGGTATAAGATGTAAATAATTAAAGAGTAAAGCAACGTAAAGATAAAAATTAAAATATCCATAGGATGAAAGATAACAAAAACAGAGATAAAGAGACAAGCATTAGTCTGGGAGAAAATATTTGCCACATATATAAAAGACAAATTATTAATACCCTGAATAAATAAAGAGCTCATATAAATAAAAAAGAAAATGATAATAGCCCAAGAGCAGAAAACCAGAGATGAATAGGCCATGCACAGAAGAAGAAAAGCCAATGACCCATAAAACAAAAGAACGAATGTTTAGCTTCATTAGTTATTGGGAAAATGCAAATTAAAACAATGTGATGTTTTTATCCCTCAGATTGGCATTAATTAAAAGTACTGATTGTAGAGGGAAGAGATCAAGATGGCAGAGTAGGAGGATGTTGAGTTTACCTCCCCCAATGAACACATCAAAAATACATCTACATGTGGAGCAATTCTCACTGAAAACAACCTGGAGACTGGAAGAAAGACTCATATATAACCAAGCCTGTAAAGAAGGATCCACACAGAGTCAGGTAGGAGGGAAAGGCAAGCAATCAGGTTGGGACCTGCACCCCTAGGAAGGGACACAGAAAAGGACGGGGTTTACATGGGCTCAGGGATCCTCCCTGGGGTGTGAGCAGTTTCAACCATGTATTGGGCACCCTAGCCCTGGGGTCCAACACCAGGAAGATGAGTCCCCTTAGCTGGTTTGAAAACCAGCAGGACTAACAGGAGGGCTGTAAGAAACCTAGATTCCACTTGTGAAGAGCATGCAAGTGCTTGCTTACTCCCGAAACAAGTTGAAGGAAGCAGATTGAAACAAACTGCCTGGGACTCCAGCCAGTTTCCTGCAACCATTCCAACATGCGCTCCAGCTACTTTTGCTTCGAGGATCAACTCCCCAGTAGGGCAAAGGTGGCCATTGCCAAGGAGAGTGCATATTTGTAGGGAACAAAGCCAGCTCAGACCTGGCACAGCATCTAAATGGGGTGAGGGCGCCATTACTGACATTTATGGAGATGACAGATTGGGAGTGGTCTGGAGCTCTAACTGGTGTGCTGGGACCATCTCAGCACATGCCCCAACCCATGCCAAGTGCCCACTCTGACCTCTCTTGACTCCAGCATTGCTCCTCTCTGGAACGAAGGTGTGATGCTGGAAGGGGAGAGAGCACATGCTTAGAGGGAATGGAACCAGCTTGGACCAACCCTTAGGGCTTCTGCTTCAGCACCTTGGGACACACCCCTGCCCCTGATAGGGTGGTGTCTGCCACTGAGCAGAGGAGAAGCCTGCACTCACACCTGGCTCTGGCTTTAGTCCCTCCACCATGAACCCCACCTCCCACCAAGGGGATAGCTACCAGCACAGCCTGAAGGAAGATAGAATTTATGCTCACATCAGATCCAGGTCTCCCACCAAAGCCAGTGGGACGTGCAGACAGTATAGGGATACTCCCACAAAAGGACACCCCTTCAAGACCAGGATAGGTAACTGTTTCACCTAATATTACAGAGACAGAGAAAGTTAAGTAAAATGAGAAGACAGAGGCATTTGTTTCAAATCAAAGAACAAGAAAAAAAAAAAAAACAAAACCCTGAAAAAGTAACTAATGAAACAGAGAAAAATAATTTACCAGATAAAGAGTTCAAAGCCATTAGTAATAAGAATGCCAACTGAACTAGGGAGAAGGATAGATGAATACAGTGAGAATTTTAACATGGAACTAGAAAATATAAAAAAGACCCAATCAGAAATGAAGAATTCAGGACTTCCCTGGTGGCGCAGTGGTTAAGAAACTGCCTGACAATGCAGGGGACATGGGTTTGATCCCTGGTCTGGAAAGATATCACATGCCACAGAGCAACTAAGCCTGTGCGCCACAACTACTGAGCCTGAGCTCTAGAGCCTGCAAACCACAACTACTGAGCCTACGTGCCACAACTATTGAAGCCCGTGTGCCTAGAGCCCATGCTCTGCAATGAAGTGTAGCCCCCACTCGCCACAACTAGAGAAACCCTTCATGCAGCAATGAAGACCCAACACCAAAAAAATAAAAAAATAAAAATAAAAAATAAAAGAAATGAAGAATTCAATAGCTGAAATAAAAAACGCACTGGAAGGAATGAATAGCAGACTAAGTGATACAGAAGAAAGCACAAGTGATCTGGAAGATAGAATAACAGAGATCATACAGTCAGAAATACAAAAAGAAAAACAAATTAAAAAAATGAAAACAATTTAAGAGCTCTCTGGAATAACATTAAATGTACCAACATTTGCATTATAGGGGTCCCAGAAGAAGAAGAGGGATCAAAAATGTACTTGAGCACTTTGTTATAAAGCAGAAACTAACACACCACTGTAAAGCAATTATACTCCAATAAAGATGTTAAAAAAATGTATCTGAGGAAATTATGGCTGAAAACTTCCCAAATCTGAAGAAAGAAACAGACATCCAAGTACAGGAAGCACAGAGTGTCCCAAACAAGATGAATTCAAACAGACCCACACCAAGGCATATCATAATTAAAATGGCAAAAGTTAAAGATAGAGAATTCTAAAGGCAGGAAGAGAAAAACAAAGCGTCATAGACAACGGAATCCCCATAAGAGAATCAGCTGATTTCTTTGCAGAAACTTTGCAGGCCAGAAGGGAGTGGCATGATATATTCAAAGTGCCGAAAGGAAAGAACCTGCAACATAGGATACTCGACCCAGCAAGATTATTATTTAGAATAGAAGGAGAGATAAAGAAATTTGCAGACAAGCAAAAACTAAAAGAGTTCCTCAATACTAAACATAGCTAAAAGAAATGTGAAAGGGTCTTCTCTAAGTGGAAAAGAACTAAGAGTCTGTAGGAAAGGGAAAATCCCACTAGGAAAGGCAAATGTATACTAAGGACTGAGGATCAACCACCAAAATAAGCCAGTATGAAGATTAGAAGACAAAAAAAAAATTGTAAAAGCAACTATAATTACAATAAACAGTTAAGGAAGAAGCATGGAGATATAAAATATGACATCAAAAACATGAAAATTTTGGGGGGGGAGAGGAGTTAAAAAATGTAGATATTTTTAGATTGTGTTTGAACTTATATGACTACCAGTTTAAAACAAGTAGATATAGTTATGTCAACATATATGAATCCCACAGTAACGACAAATAAAAATAAAAAAATACAACAGATACACAAAAACCAAAAAGAAAGGAACACAAGCATACTACTAAAGAAAATCATCAGACCACAAGGGAAGAAACAAAAAGAAGAAATGAACAAAGAAGAACTATGAGAACAACTGGAAAACAAGTAATAAAATGGCACTAAATACATACCTATCAATAATTAGTTTAAATGTCAATGAACTAAGTGCTCCAATCAAAAGATAGAGTGGCTGATTGGATAAAAAACAAGACCCTTCACTTCCTTGGTGGCGCAGTGGTTAAGAATCCGCCTGCCAATGCAGGGGACACAGGTTCGAGCCCTGGTCTGGGACGATCCCACATGCCACAGAGCAGCTAAGCCTGTGCACCATAACTACTGAGCCTGCGCTCTAGAGCCCACGAGCCAGAACTACTGAGCCCACATGCTGCAGCTACTGAAGCCTGTGTGCCTAGAGCCCATGCCCCACAACAAGAGAACCCATTGCAATAAGAAGCCCGCACACTGCAACAAAGACTAGCCCCCGCTCACTGCAACTAAAGAAAGCCCATGCACAGCAATGAAGACCCAACACAGCCAAAAATAAATAAATAAAAAATAAATAAAAAACAAGACCCTTCTATATGCTACTTACAAGAGACTCACTTCAGAGCTAAATAGTGAGGGTATGGAAAAAGATATTTCATGCAAACAGAAACAACAAGAAAGTGGGGATAGCAGTACTAATATCAGACAAAATAGATTTTAAAACAAAGATTAACAAAAGACAAAGAAGGACATTATATAACGATAAAGGGATCAATGCAAGGAGAGGACATTACACTTGTTAACATATATGCACCCAATATAGGAGCACCTAAATATATAAAGCAAATGCTAATAGACATAAAAGGAGAAACTGGCAATAATACAATAATAGTAAGGGACTTTAACACCCCACTTACATCAATGAACAGATCATCTAGACAGAAAATCAATAAGGTAACAGTGGTCTTAAAAGACACAATAGGGACTTCCCTGGTGGTGCAGTGGTTGGCAATCTGCCTGCCAGTGCAGGGGACGCTGGTTCGATCCCTGGTCTGGGAAGATCCCACATGCCGTGGAGCAACTAAGTCCGTGTGCCACAACTACCGAGCCTGCACTCTAGAGCCTGCGAGCCACAACTACTGAGCCCATGTGTTGCAACTACTGAAGCCGCATGCCTAGAGCCCATGTTCTGCAACAAGAGAAACCACCAAAATGAAAATCCCATGCACTGCAACGAAGAGTAGCCCCCACTAGCTGCAACTCGAGAAAGCCCGTGCACAGCAACGAAGACCCAACACAGCCAAAAATAAAATAAAAATTAAAAAAACAAACAAAAACATGAAACTTAAAAGAAAAAAGAGACAATAGATCAGTTGGACTTAACAGATGTCTACAGGACATTCCATCTAAAAAACAGCAGAATATACATTCTTTTCAACTGCAATGGAATGTTCTCCAGGATAGATCATATGCTGGGCCACAAAACAAGTCTCAACAAATTTAAGAGAATAGATATTATATCAAACATTTTTTCTGACCACAGTGGTGTGAAACTAGAAATCAACTACAAAAAGAAAAATGGGAAAAGAACAAATATGTAGAGAATAAGCAACATGCTACTAAAAAACTGATGGGTCAATGAAGAAATCAAAGAGGAAATCAGAAAATACCTTAAGACAAATGAAAATGGAAACAGAACACTCCAAAATCTGTGGGATTCAGCAAAAGCAGTCTAAGAGGGAAGTTTTAACAATACAGGCCTTCTTCAAGAAAGTAGAAAAATCTTAAATAAACAACCTAATCTGCCACCTAAAGGAATTAGAAAAAGAAGAACAAATAAAGCCCAAAGTCAGCAGAAGGAAGGAAATAATAAAGATCAGAGAGGAAATAAATAAAATAGAGATAAAAAAATAGAAAAGATCAATGAAACCAAGAGCTGGTTTTTTTGAAAAGTTAAACAAAATTGGTAAACCTTTTTCCAGACTTACCAAGAAAAGATAGAGGACTCAAATAAACAAAATAAGAGATGAAAGAGGAGAAATAACAACTGATACCACAGAGATACAAAAAAATAAGACAATGCTATGAACAGTTATACGCCAAGAGATTGAACAACCTAGAAGAAATGGACAAATTTCTAGAAAGAAACAATCTGAACAGACCAATCATGAATTTGTAATAAAACACTCCTAGCAGAGAACATTGGTAGAACACTCTTGGACATAAATTACAGCAACACTTTTTGGATTTATCTCCTAAGACAAAAGAAATAAAAGCAAAAACAATCAAAATTAAACCTAATTAAACTTAAAAGCTTTTGCACAGCAAAGGAAATCATCGAAAAAATGAAAAGACAACCTTTTGAATGGGAGGAAATATTTTCAAATGATGTGACCAATAGGGGTTAATATCCAAAATATATAAACAGCTCATGTAACTCAATATAACGACAACAACAAAAAAGACAAAAACAAACCCAATCATAAAATGGGCTGAAGATCTGAAACAAAGAAGACATACAGATGGCCATCAGACACATGAAAAGAATCTCAACATTGCGAATCATCAGATAAATGCAAATCAAAAAAATGAATTATCACCTCACACTTGTCAGATTTGTTATCATAGAAAAGACTACAAATAACCAATGTTGGTAAGGATGAGAAAAGGGCATCCTCATACACTGTTGGTAGCAGCCACTGTGGAAAAATAATTTACCAGGTAAAATACCACAGCCACTGTGGAAAACAGTATGGAGTTTCCTCAAAAAAGTAAAAATAGAATTACACATGATTCAGCAATTCCACTCCTGGGTATATATCTGAAGAAAAAAACCCCACTAATTCGAAAAGATACATGCCCTCCAATGTCTCTAGCAGCATTATTCTCCATAGCCAAGATATGGAAGCAACTTAAGTGTCCAGCAACAGATAGATGGTTAAAGAAAGAGTGATCCATATATATATATATATTCAATACAATGGAATACTACTCAGTCGTTAGAAAGAATGAAATTTTGCCATTTGAAACAACATGGATGGACCAGGAGGATATTATGCTTAGTGAAATGAGTCAGAGAAGGACAAATAATGTGTGTTATCACTTATATGTGAAATCTAAGAAATACAACACATGAATGAATATAACAAAACAGAAACAGACTCATAGACATAGAGAACAAACTTGTGGTTACCAGTTGGGAGAGGGAAGTGGGGGAGGGACAAGAAATGGATAGGGGATTAAGAGGTACAAGCTATTATGTGTAAAATAAGTAAGTTACAAGGATATATTGTACATCACAGGGAATATAGCCAATATTTTATAATAAGTTTAAATGTAGTATAATCTAGAAACATACTGAATCACTATGCTGTACACCTGAAACTAATATAATATTATAAATCATCTATACTTCAATAAAGATTTATTGATTATAACCAGTGAAATTAAGGAAGTGGTAAAACAGACTCTTACACTGTTGATGTGAATGTAAACTGTTACAGGCTTTTGGTAGGTTATTAAATTATAACTGTACTTATCAAAATAAAAATATCAAAACCCTTTGACCTCTTTGCAGTTGCACTTCTTGGAACCCATACTAAAAAAATTCTCATACATATTGTACAAAGATGTCTGTATGTTAATTGAGGTATAGCTTTTATTATGAAAAATTAGAATAAACCTAAATGTCTGTCAGTAGGGGAATGAGTAAATAAATTATGGCTCATCCATATTTTGGATTACTCTACAACTTTTATAAAGAATGAATTATATGTATATGTATAGAGAGAGGAAGGTGTACTGGAGGTTATAGACAAGTTCTTCCCTAGGCCTCATTTTATATATTTATGTGTTCATGTTTTTCTCTTTGTTGATTGAAAGAGCAAGTCAAAGAACAATATTTATAGTGAAATTCAATTTATGTTAAAAAGTCACATGTCTGCCAGCCTACCTACCTACCTATCTATCTATCTATCTATCTATCTATCTATTTGTATATACAAGCATGCATATAGGTAAAAACATTGAAAAAGAGCTAGAAGAACATTTATCAAACTAATATGATGAATTATTCTCATGAGGAGATAGGAGTTGGATGGGGTTAGGATAAAGGGGGACTTTCATGATTTATTCAATTGTCTTTGTATTATTTATATCTTTACAGTGGGAAAATATATATAATAAATATATCTAACTGTATAATAAGGAAAGCAATAAAGAGAGAAAAATACCCACACTAGACAGCTGATAATAAGGGTCATGGTTATGATATCATTAAGATAATAATTGCTGAGGGAAAGCTCTACGAGGATACAGACAAATTCCCCCTTGAGCCACATTTTCCTCATCTGGAAGTTCCTCAACGTGGAGAGACAGGGAGGGGGTAAAGTACATTTTTTTCCAACTCAAAATTCCATATCAGCACAGCTGCTTCCAAAGTGTTTTCCAAAGTGGCAGTGCCATTTGCATTTCCACCAGCACTGTATGAGAATTTCAGTTGCCCTTCCTCCTTGTCAGCACTTGGTATGGTCACAGGTTTTGGTTTTTTTTTTTCTTAATTTTAGTGTTTAGTGGTACTTCCTTGTGGTTTTGATGTGCATTTTCCTAATGCCTGATGATGGTGAACATATTTTTATGTGCTTATTTGCCATCTGAAATGGATCAGAGACCTAAAATCAAAACCTAAAAGTATAAAATGGCTAGAAGAAAATATAAGAACTAATCCTTTTGATTAGTTTGCTTAACCTTGAGCCAAGCAAAGCTCAGCAAAGATTCCTTGGAACAAAACCCCCCCACAAAACCAAAAGAAAAACATTGTTAAACTGGATTTCATAAGGTTACAAACTGCTCTATGAAAGACACTATCAAGAAGATGAAAAGATAAGCCACAGACTGAGAGAAAATATTTGCAAAATGCTTACCTGATAAAGGCTTTGTATTCAGAATATATAAAGAGTTTTTACAACTCAACAAAAAGAAAACAACCGAATAGAGAATGATCTAAAGATTGGAATAGGTGCTTCATCTGCTTCTTTTAATGTTGACTGAAATAAAAGATGAACTGTTCTTCTCTGGACGTTGATTAGTCAATAGCTGGTGATTAGAGTTCCAGTGCAGACATAGTTATTTTTGCTATAATGTCCTTGTCCTTTTATGATTCTTATCTAGAATTTGTAATAAAAAGTGATTTGACTGAGAATGGCTCATTTTTCACTATAAGTAAATAATTAACAGAATTCATAAACACTATGTTTTAAAGTGTAACTAACTAGACGTCCTATACAAGGTGTGAGCTAGCTTTGTCATTCACCCCTTGACAAGGAATTAGCAGACATTCTGTGGACTGGGTTGATTAGGTAATAGTCTCAGCTCTCAGCTTAGCTTTCTTCTTCTCCATGTTTAATAAAGTAGGAAATTTACAATATAAACCCATCATTTATTCCTTTGTTTTGGAGCAGGGGGTGGTACAGTCTAAAACAAAATGGCACTACCATTTGTCGGTCAGTCACCTACATGGAATCAGGGAGAATGTTCTAGGGGAACTTTTGGTGGGTGATATTTCTTAACCAACCCAGAATCCACAGAGTAGCATCAATTTGGGTGTGGATTCTCTGGTCTCTTCAGCTTGTTCCTGATTCTCAGGGACAACATACCCTCTGGTATTCAGAGCAGAATTATCCTCAAGACCCTCTCGCTTGCATCTTCTCTCTTTTCCTCTCCCCACCAGCTCCTTCTTCAACTATTTGCCCCCTCCTCTAGGGAACCTCTAGGTTTTATCTTCATTTGAATCCAGTTCTGATGAGGCCCAGGACCCCCAGGACCTGTAGGTGGAGGAGAGGGGAGGGAAAGGGTCTGGTCTCAAGGTGAAGCTGACCTACACCTAATATTTCCAGATTCCCAGCAAAAGTGCAAATGGAGACTCCCATTTAGTTTCATTGTTTGGATTGATAATTAGTCCTCATTTAGTTAAGAAAGTGAAGTTGTTGGAATTTCGTTTGACCTTTTCATGTTATGAATTCAGTGTAAATAATTCGCTTGCTTATTTTTATTGTTTTGATCAGTAATTAAATCTCCATTACATAAAAAATTTGTAATGCCCTGTTCACAAATTTTAAGTGTGTCATGCTCAACAGATGTCTGTTCACTCCCATTGTTTTTAGTTTTTAAAATTTAAGCAGGCTGTCTCTTTCAAGATTTTCAGTTTTCTCTTCACCTTTTTTCTTTTTGAGCTTCATGTTCGTATATTCTATTGCTGTTATAATCTTGTACTCATTCTCAGTTATTGTGGGAGGTAGAATAATTATCCCCTAAAGATCTCCATGTCTAAACCTCAGACCCTTTTTTATGGTGAAAGGGACTTTGCATGTGTGATTAAGGTTAAGGGTCTTCAGATGGGGAGATTAGCCTGTATTATCCAGGTGGGTGCAATCTAATCACTCGCGTCCTTAAAATTGGAGAACCTTTCCCAGCTTTCTCAGAGAGAGAGAGTGAGTGAGGGAGCAAGAGGGGGAAAGAGGGAGAGGGGGTGGGAGAGAGGGAGGAGGGAGAGAGAAGGAGAGGGAGGAAGGGAGAGAGAGAGAAGGAGGGATGGAGGGAGGGAGAGAGAGAGAGAGAGAAATGAGGACACAGAATAAGGGTCAGAAAAATGTGGTGAGGAATCACTCTGCTATTGCTGGCTTTGAAGATGGGGGGAAGGATGCCACGAACCAAGGAAAAGGCAAGAAATGGATTCTCCCCTAGAGCCTCCAGAAAGGAATGCAGTCCTCGAATTAAGCCATGTTGGATTTCTGGCCTACGAAAGGGTAAGATAATAAATTTGTATTGTTTTAAGCCACCAAGCTGTGGTAATTTGTTATAGTAGCAATAGAAAGCTAATGCTAAAGGATCAAACACTCAAACGCAATTAATTACATTTAAACTGTAAAAAATTTAGAAACATTTTAATCTAAAATTTAAATTAAAATAAATGTAAAATTTTAAAAATAAAATTTCATGTTCAAAAACCTTTCTAGTAATATTTATTAAATATTTGATAATCCTATCAAAATTTTACATTAAAAGAAAACATACAAATTATAATGTAAAAAATTAAATATAATTAGTTTTGAATTCTTTTAGTTTAATTCTTATAAATTTAATAAAATCTTAAGTATTTTCATGATAATAAAAGTTTTTGCACTTCTCATGTTCAATTTCCACCTAATTGCTAATACTTAAATTCCATTACATCTAAGCTTACATATACACGAATTCAAGGCTAATATGAAATGTTCAATATTGCAAAATGTTCTTAAGCAACCATGTTTAATTTTCAAAAACTGATCTAATTCATAAGTACTTCCAGAACTATGAATTGGAACATGAAGAGAAGCAAAAAAAAAAAATAGATGCATGATACTCTTGGGAAACTGTATTTCATTATGCAGGAATCTACTGCATTCACATTATCTGAGAGGAAGGATTTGACAAGTTAATTTGTCTTTTCCCTTACTTAAGCGCTTCTGCCATTCAAACATTCCCCGTCTAAATCAATGTCTGTATCTGATTTCAACCTGCACAATTCACAGAATTCAGGTGCATTTGCCTTTGGTGTTGAAGTCATAGGGCAAGATATGTGAAGAAGTATCTCTCTGGGGCCTGAATGGTGTGAGTCGTGAAAGCAGATCTTGTTGTCAGTTGTGCTGTGCCAGTGCTGAGCATTGGATCCCAAGTGACAGAGGCACATGTGTGTTCTTTGATAAATGTGTTTGTTTAAGTCTGATATGCCAAGCTCTATAAAGCACAGGGGACAGAGGAGTGACACCTCTTGTGGGCTTTAGGGCAGTATTGAAATATCTAACAAACCAAAAGTTCTTCTAGACCATGAAGAGTAATCTCCAGCCCATTGTGCTAAAAGAGTGTTTTCTTCAGGGTTGAGTTATATTACAAATGGTCCCCATTTAATTATCTTGGTACCAGAGGTGCTAGGTTCCAGAAAGAGTGAGAGTAGGCATTTAAGAAAACCCGTTTCCTCATGCTAGTGAGTATGACTCACTTTACTGATTATCTCCAGTATTTCATTACTTGGGCTTTGCCCTGTTGGCTCCAAATCCTTATGATTGAATTTGTCCCCCGACTTCCATAATACACTCATTCTTTCTTTTCTTTAATTTCTCTCTCCTGCTACACATCTCTCCTGTGACTGCACATCAGGCATTGGCAGTGGTCTATGGCATCTCTGCTGTCCTAGCTTTCCCCAAGACATCTCCTTGTGCCCTAGGCTGCCCTTACTCCATGTCAGCTGGCTCATACCTCACTGCATTTACTTCCTTATTCTGCTGGGCTTATTTTTATTGCATTGAGAAACAAGGGAATGAGTCCCAAAGAAGATCCTCACAATCGAAGTTTTCATTTGAGAATTTTTCCCAGTGGTGGAATGAAGGTGGATGTTGTAGGTTTTCTACAGCAGAAGAGAAAGGAAAGTATCGTCCATGTGCAAGCGTCCACCTGAAAGCTTTAGTGTAAATGATACAGCAGGGCTAATCACCAGCACTGCTCCTTGAACACCAGTGAGCATATTGGCAATCACTCATTATTATAAGCCATAGTTCATTATCTAGCATTTATTTCAACAGGACTTAGTGACATTATAAAAAAAATACGAGGATTGTTCAAATATTGTAGGACAGATAGCAATGTGGCCGCAGCTCAGCCATTAGTAAACATCACTAATGCTAAAGGCCCTCTTGGTGCTACCTGTCTCTGCACTCAGTTTGCATACTCTGACCACACATTCCCTTTGCACAGTCAGAGGGTTGTGTTATGCCTTGTGGAACTTTTCCAGGAAGATCAGGCTCAGTAAGCAAAGAAAAGCCTTTCTTTAGACTACCTCTAGGTTGTCTCTCTCAGAAGAGCTTGCAGAAGCAAAGGCTTGCCTGCCTTGGAACTCCAGACAGAGCAAGGCAGCAGGCTGACCTGTAACTCTTTACTGCCCACTTTGTATAGGATTTTTTTTTTTTTTTATAAATTTATTTATTTATTTATTTTTGGGTGTGTTGGGTCTTCGTTTTTGTGCCAGGGCTTTCTCCAGTTCCGGCGAGGGGGGGCCACTCTTCATCGCGGTGCGCGGGCCTCTCACTATCGCGGCCTCTCTTGTTGCGGGGCACAGGCTCCAGACGCACAGGCTCAGTAGTCGTGGCTCACAGGCCTAGCCGCTCTGCGGCATGTGGGATCTTCCCAGACCAGGGCTCGAACCCGCGTCCCCTGCATTGGCAGGCAGATTCCTAACCACTGCGCCACCAGAGAAGCCCTGTATAGGATTTAGGAAAGGCAGTCATGATACTGTTTTCAAATATTTGAGGAACTGCTAATGTTCCCAAGCAATAATTGGCAATCTCAAAAGACAAGCATAAGAGAAGGCTTTTAAAAAGTGAAAAAGGAACCAGCAAAGGAAAACTTCCTCTTTTCTTTAATGACAAAATTTTTTAAAAATCAGGAGTTCTGCAATTTCTCAATTCTTTTTTTCTGTTCCTTTTTCTGTCTTGCAACCTTATTAATATAACCATAGCATAAAATTCTAAGACTGCTAAAAAAAAAAACATGCAGCTAAAACACGTTAAACTGGGGTGAATGGATGTGATCTGCCAAACCTAGTCTCCTAGGCTTTTCAACAGTTGAGGACATATGATCCACCTCTGTAACCTCAACCCTGAGCCCTGCCCCAGGTTTTAAGAGTGATCCTTTTGAATAAATTGATAGTATTTGTCTTTTTCTCCCCAAGACTAGTTCAATGGTTCTCAGCCCTAGCTGCATCTGAAAAACAGATAAAAAGCTTTTACAAAATACTAGTGCCTAAGCTCCACCCCAGACCAATTAAAGCAGACTCTTTGCAGATGGGGCCAGGGAATCAGTGGTTTTAAAAGACTCTCAGGTTCTTCTAATGTTCTACCAGGGTTAAATACCACTCTTCTATTCCAGATCAGTGGGGCTCAACTAGGGGTGATTTTTGCCTTCCAGGGGACATTTGGCAATGTCTGGAGACATTTTTGGTTGTCACGACTGGGAGGGTGCTACTGGCATCTAGTGAGTAGAGGCCAGGACTGCTGCTAAGTATTCTATAATGCATAGGACAGCCCTCTACAACAGTGAGCTGGCCCAAAATGTCAAAAATGCCAAGGTTTAGAAACTGATTTATCACATAAAACAGGAGAGACAGACCTGCTACAAAATACATCAGGGTTACGTGGGTGGCTTTCTCTAGGATAGACAAAGGTGAAGTTGAATGGGTTCTTGTAATTTAAGGGTTATGGTTCTGCCTATTTTGGCTGATCCTAGAGTTTCTGCACATGAAGTAATTTATTTTTCTGAGACAGGAACTTGAGCCGTAAGTACTGCGGCGAGGCTTGTGGGCAAAAGCATGCAACTAGTGAGTAAACCTAGCTGACAACTCAGCATCTGAATATTGGTATTGCTGTGTTCATTCATTCATCAGGGAACAGTCTAGTCCGGGAGATTCAGAGATTAAGAGACCTTGCCCTCACAGAGGAGACATAATAAACAAGTAAACAAATAATTTAATCTCAGGTAGTGATAAGTACCACAAAGAAAAATAAAGTGGGATGAGGGATAATTGTACGTTATGATGGGAAGGAGGGTGCATTTAAAAAAAAATTTTTTTTTAAATTTATTTATTTTATTTATTTATTTTTGGCTGCATTGGGTCCTCGTTGCTGTGCAGGCTGTCTCTAGTTTTGGTGAGCAGGGGCTACTCTTTGTTGCGGTGCATGGGCTTCTCATTGCAGTGGCTTCTCTTGTTGCAGAGCACAGGCTCTAAGTGTGCAGGCTTCAGTAGTTGTGGCACGTGGGCTCGGTAGTTGTGGCTCACGGGCTCTAGAGCACAGGCTCAGTAGTTGTGGTGCAAGGGCTTAGTTGTTCCATGGCATGTGGGATATTCCGGGACCAGGGCTCGAACCCGTGTCCCCTGCATTGGCAGGAGGATTCTTAACCACTGCGGAGGGTGCATTTTTAATATGATGGTCAAAGAAGAGTTCTCTGAGGATGTGGCATTGGATAAAAACCAGATTGATGGGAAGGAGTAAGCCATGTTGCTGCCTGAGGGAACCAAAACAGAGAGAACAGGAAGGGAAGAAATTTGAGCTCAAGAAGCAACAAGAAGGCTGTTAAGGATGGAAGTGGAGTGATGAAGGAGAGTGGTAAGAGGTGAGTCAGAGGTGAGCAGAGGCCAGGTCAGGAAGAGGTGTAGTCCATGAAAAGGAGTGCCATGGACAGCCATTGGAGATTTTTAGCAGGGGCTTGACAGGATCTGAATTAAATTTTGAAACATCATTCTGGCTACTGTGTAGAGAATTGACGTGGGGGTGGGAGGAGGGGAGTTGTAGAGCAAGAGTGAACAGGGAGAACAGTTAGGAGTCTATTGAAACAGAACAGGCAAAAGATGTGGGTTCTTGACCCGAGCAACTGGGAAAATAGAAATGTCATTTGTTGGGATGGAGAAGACTAGGAACAGTTTTTTTGCTTGTTTTTGAAATATTTTTTGTAACAATCTTAAATTTACAAAATGGTTGTGAATATAAGTGACTTTTTTCCCTGAACCATTTGTAAGTTGCCAACCTGATGCCGCATCATCATCTTTGAATACTTTAGTATACTTTAGTGTTCAAGTTATTTAGTAATTCAAAGTATGCAATATTTATACTCAAAGTGTTTGTTTACTATTTTTTTAAAATTAAATTTATTTATTTATTTATTTTTTGGCTGCGGTGGGTCTTCGTTGCTGCGTGGGCTTTCTCTAGTTGCGGCGAGCAGGGGCTACTCTTCATTGCGGTGGGCGGGCTTCTCATTGTGGTGGATTCTCTTGTTGCAGAGCACAGGCTCTAGGCACGTGGGCTTCAGTAGTTGTGGCATGAGGGCTCAGTACTTGTGGTGCATAGGTTTAGTTGCTCTGCGGCATGTGGGATCTTCCCCGACCAGGGATTGAGCCTGTGTCCCCTGCATTGGCAGGCGGATTCTTAACCACTGCGCCACCGGGGAAGTACTGTTTGTTTACTATGAGTATTTTCACTAACAAGGATAGTCTCCTAAATAACTGTAAAACATTCATCAAAATTAGGAAAACACTGATATACTTCTACCATCTAATTCTCAAATGATGTTCAAGTTTTCCCAGTTGTCCCAGTAATGCCCAGAAGGATCCAGTTCGGAATCATGCATTGCATTTTGTTGTAATAGTTCTTTTGTCTCCTTTAGTCTGGAAGAGTTTCTCGGTCTTTTATTGACTTTAATTACTATCTTAGTTTTCTATGCTGCATAAAAAATTAACACAAATTAGCAGCTTTAAGCAACACACATTTATTATCTCAGTCTCTAGAGGTCAGGAGTCCAGATAGGACTTAGCTTCAGGGTCTCACCAGGCTGCAATTCACATGTCAGCCAGTGTTGTGGTCTCATCAGAGGCTTGACTGTGGGAAGATCTGCTTCATAGCTCCTTCACTTTGCTGGAAGAATTCATTTCCTTGCTGCTGCAGGACTTCCATTATTGATGGAGACCACCCTTAGCTCCTGCAGTTTCTTGCCATGTGGGTTTTTTCAGCATGACCACTTCATGGCAGCTTCCTCTTTCAAGGACAGTGAAGCTGAGACTCTGCTAGTGTGATGGAGTCTTATACATACTGTAGTGTAATCATGGGAGGGACATCCCATCACCTTTGCTGTATCCTATTGGTTTTGCTCAAACGCAAGGGATAGGATTGCACAAAGGCGTGAACACCAAGAAGCAGAGATTATTGGCGTTCACTTTAGGGTCTGTCTGCCACAAGGACCTTGATGCTTTTGAAGATTACTTTGTAGAATACTCCTCAATTTGGGTTTGTTTGATATTTCATCATGACTATAATAAAGTTAAGAATCTTTTTCCATGACATTACAGGTATGATTTTGAATTGTTCTCATTGCATTGTGTCTGGCAGCTCATGATTTCAATTTGCCCCATTATTTATGTTCACTTTGATTATTTGAAT